>NC_091359.1:21973453-22005039 GCF_038502225.1 Cherax quadricarinatus | reverse complement strand
TCAGGGGTCTTGAAGACTGTCAGGGGTCTTGAATATAGAGATCTTGAAGATAGGGGTCTTGAAGACAGTCAGGGGTCTTAAAGACAGGGGTCTTGAAGATAGTCAGGGGTCTTGGAGACAGGGGTCTTGAAGACAGTCATAGGTCTTGAAGATAGTCAAGGGTCTTCAAGACAGTCAGGGGTCTTAAAGATATTCAGGGGTCTTGAAGACAGTCAGAAGTCTTTAAGATAGTCAGGGGTCTTGAAGATAGCCAGGGGTCTTGAAGACAGTCATGGGTCTTGAAGACAGTCATGGGTCTTGAAGACAGTCATGGGTCTTGAAGACAGTCTTGAAGATAGTCAGGGGTCTTGAAGATTGTCAAGGGTCTTGAAGACAGTCAAGGGTCTTGAAGACAGCCAGGGGTCTTGAAGACTCCAGGGGTCTTGAAGACAGTCAGGGTCTTGAAGACAGTCATGGGTCTTGAAGACAGTCAGGGTCTTGAAGACAGTCATGGGTCTTGAAGACAGTCAAGGGTCTTGAAGACTGTCACAGGTCTTGAAGATAGCCAAGGGTCTTGAAGACAGCCAGGGGTCTTGAAGACAGTCATGGGTCTTGAAGACAGTCAGGGGTCTTGAAGAGAGTCAATGGTCTTGAAGACAGTCATGGGTCTTGAAGACAGTCATGGATCTTGAAGACAGTCATGGGTCTTGAAGACAGTCATGGGTCTTGAATACAGTCAGGGGTCTTGAAGACAGTCGGCGTCTTGAAGATATTCAGGGGTTTTGAAGACAGTCAGGGGTCTTGAAGACAGTCAGAGGTCTTGAAGATAAGCAGGGGTCTTAAAGATTGTGGTCTTAGACTACAGTCAGGGGTCTTGAAGACAGAGGTCTTGAAGTTAGTCAGGGGTCTTTAACACAGTCAGGGGACTTGAAGACAGGGGTCTTGAAGATAGTCATTGGTCTTGAAGACAGTCAGGGGTCTTGAAAATATTCAGGGGTCTTGAAGACTTTCAGGGGCTTTGAAAACATTCAAGGGACTTGAAGACAGTCAGGGGTCTTGAAGAGTCAGAGGTCTTGAAGATAGTCAGGGGTCTTGAAGATAGAGGTCTTGAAGACAGTCAGGGGTCTTGAAGACTGTCAGGGGCCTTCAAGATATTCAGGGGTCTTGAAGATAGAGGTCTTGAAGACAGTCAGGGGTCTTGAAGACAGCCAGGGGTCTTGAAGACTCAGGGATCTTGAAGACAGTCAGGGGTCTTGAAGACAGCCAGAGGTCTTGAAGATAGTCAGGGGTCTTGAAGATAGCCAAAGGTCGTGAAGATAATCAGGGTCTTTAAACCAGTCAGGGAGCTTTAAGACTGTCAGGGGTCTTGAAGATAGTAAGGGGACTTGAAGACAGTCAGGGGTCTTAAAGACAGTTGTCTTGAAGACAGAGGTCTTGAAGACAGTCAGGGGTTTTGAAGACTCAGGGATCTTGAAGACAGTCAGGGGTCTTGAAGACAGCCAGAGGTCTTGAAGATAGTCAGGGGTCTTGAAGATAGCCAAAGGTCGTGAAGATAATCAGGGTCTTGAAACCAGTCAGGGAACTTTAAGACTGTCAGGGGTCTTGAAGATAGTAAGGGGACTTGAAGATAGTAAGGGGACTTGAAGACAGTCAGGGGTCTTAAAGACAGTTGTCTTGAAGACAGAGGTCTTGAAGACAGTCAGGGGTTTTGAACACAGAGGTCTTGAAGATAGTCAGGGGTCGTTAACACAGTCACGGGTCTTGAAGATAGTGATGGGTCTTGAAGACAGTCAGGGGGGCTTGACAGTCAGTGGTCACGAAGACAGCCAGGGGTCTTGAAGACAGTCAGGGGTCTTGAAGACTCTCAGGGGTCTTGAAGACAGTCAGGGTCTTGAAAACAGTAAGGGGCCTTGAAGATAGTCAGGGGACTTGAAGACAGTCAGGGGTCTTGAAGACAGTCAGGGGTCTTGAAAATAGTCAGGGGTCTTGAAAAAAGTCAGGGGTCTTGAAGACAGAGGTCTTAAAGATAGGGTCTTGAAGGCAGTCAGGCATCTTGAATACAATCAGTGGTCTTGAAGACAGTTAGGGGTCTTTTAGATAGTCAGGGTTCTTGAAGACAGGGGTCTTGAAGACAGTCATGGGTCTTGAAGATAGTCAAGGGTCTTGAAGCTAGTCAGGGGTCTTAAAGATATTCAAGGGTCTTGAAGATAGTCAAGGGTCTTGAAGATATTCAGGGGTCTTGCAGTCAGGGGTCTTGAAGACTGTCAGGGCTCTTGAAGACAGTGGTCTTGAAAACAGTCAGGGGTCTTGAAGATAGTCAAGGGTCTTGAAGATGGCCAAGGGTCTTGAAGATGGCCAGGGGTCGTGAAGACAGGGGTATTGAAGATTTTCAGGGGTCTTGAAGACTGTCAGGGGTCTTGAATATAGAGATCTTGAAGATAGGGGTCTTGAAGACAGTCAGGGGTCTTAAAGACAGGGGTCTTGAAGATAGTCAGGGGTCTTGGAGACAGGGGTCTTGAAGACAGTCAGGGGCCTCGAAGATAGTCAGGGGACTTGAAGACAGTCAGGGGTCTTAAAGAGAGTCAGGGGTCTTGAAGAGAGTCAGGGGTCTTGAAGATAGTCAGGGGTCTTGAAGACAGTCAGGGGTCTTGAAGACAGTCAGAGGTCTTGAAGATAGTCAGGGGTCTTGAAGACAGTCATGGGTCTTAAAGACAGTCAATTGTCTTGTAGTCAGGGGTCTTGAAGACAGTCAAGGGTCTTGAAGACAGTCAGGGGTTCTTGAAGATGGCCAGGGGTCTTGAAGAGTCATGGGTCTTGAAGACAGTCATGGGTCTTGAAGACAGTCATGGGTCTTGAAGACAGTCATGGGTCTTGAAGACAGTCAAGGGCCTTGAAGACTGTCACAGGTCTTGAAGATAGCCAAGGGTCTTGAAGACAGTCAGGGTTCTTGAAGACAGTCATGGGTCTTGAAGACAGTCATGGGTCTTGAAGACAGTCATGGGTCTTGAAGACAGTCATGGGTCTTGAAGACAGTCATGGGTCTTGAAGACAGTCATGGGTCTTGAAGACAGTCATGGGTCTTGAAGACAGTCAGGGGTCTTGAAGACAGTCGGCGTCTTGAAGATATTCAGGGGTTTTGAAGACAGTCAGGGGTCTTGAAGACAGTCAGAGGTCTTGAAGATAAGCAGGGGTCTTAAAGATTGTGGTCTTAGACTACAGTCAGGGGTCTTGAAGACAGAGGTCTTGAAGTTAGTCAGGGGTCTTTAACACAGTCAGGGGACTTGAAGACAGGGGTCTTGAAGATAGTCATTGGTCTTGAAGACAGTCAGGGGTCTTGAAAATATTCAGGGGTCTTGAAGACTTTCAGGGGCTTTGAAAACATTCAAGGGACTTGAAGACAGTCAGGGGTCTTGAAGAGTCAGAGGTCTTGAAGATAGTCAGGGGTCTTGAAGATAGAGGTCTTGAAGACAGTCAGGGGTCTTGAAGACTGTCAGGGGCCTTCAAGATATTCAGGGGTCTTGAAGATAGAGGTCTTGAAGACAGTCAGGGGTCTTGAAGACAGCCAGGGGTCTTGAAGACTCAGGGATCTTGAAGACAGTCAGGGGTCTTGAAGACAGCCAGAGGTCTTGAAGATAGTCAGGGGTCTTGAAGATAGCCAAAGGTCGTGAAGATAATCAGGGTCTTTAAACCAGTCAGGGAGCTTTAAGACTGTCAGGGGTCTTGAAGATAGTAAGGGGACTTGAAGACAGTCAGGGGTCTTAAAGGCAGTTGTCTTGAAGACAGAGGTCTTGAAGACAGTCAGGGGTTTTGAAGACTCAGGGATCTTGAAGACAGTCAGGGGTCTTGAAGACAGCCAGAGGTCTTGAAGATAGTCAGGGGTCTTGAAGATAGCCAAAGGTCGTGAAGATAATCAGGGTCTTGAAACCAGTCAGGGAACTTTAAGACTGTCAGGGGTCTTGAAGATAGTAAGGGGACTTGAAGATAGTAAGGGGACTTGAAGACAGTCAGGGGTCTTAAAGACAGTTGTCTTGAAGACAGAGGTCTTGAAGACAGTCAGGGGTTTTGAACACAGAGGTCTTGAAGATAGTCAGGGGTCGTTAACACAGTCACGGGTCTTGAAGATAGTGATGGGTCTTGAAGACAGTCAGGGGGGCTTGACAGTCAGTGGTCACGAAGACAGCCAGGGGTCTTGAAAACAGTCAGGGGTCTTGAAGACTCTCAGGGGTCTTGAAGACAGTCAGGGTCTTGAAAACAGTAAGGGGCCTTGAAGATAGTCAGGGGACTTGAAGACAGTCAGGGGTCTTGAAGACAGTCAGGGGTCTTGAAAATAGTCAGGGGTCTTGAAAAAAGTCAGGGGTCTTGAAGACAGAGGTCTTAAAGATAGGGTCTTGAAGGCAGTCAGGCATCTTGAATACAATCAGTGGTCTTGAAGACAGTTAGGGGTCTTTTAGATAGTCAGGGTTCTTGAAGACAGGGGTCTTGAAGACAGTCATGGGTCTTGAAGATAGTCAAGGGTCTTGAAGCTAGTCAGGGGTCTTAAAGATATTCAAGGGTCTTGAAGATAGTCAAGGGTCTTGAAGATATTCAGGGGTCTTGCAGTCAGGGGTCTTGAAGACTGTCAGGGCTCTTGAAGACAGTGGTCTTGAAAACAGTCAGGGGTCTTGAAGATAGTCAAGGGTCTTGAAGATGGCCAAGGGTCTTGAAGATGGCCAGGGGTCGTGAAGACAGGGGTATTGAAGATTTTCAGGGGTCTTGAAGACTGTCAGGGGTCTTGAATATAGAGATCTTGAAGATAGGGGTCTTGAAGACAGTCAGGGGTCTTAAAGACAGGGGTCTTGGAGACAGGGGTCTTGAAGACAGTCATAGGTCTTGAAGATAGTCAAGGGTCTTCAAGACAGTCAGGGGTCTTAAAGATATTCAGGGGTCTTGAAGACAGTCAGAAGTCTTTAAGATAGTCAGGGGTCTTGAAGATAGCCAGGGGTCTTGAAGACAGTCATGGGTCTTGAAGACAGTCATGGGTCTTGAAGGCAGTCATGGGTCTTAAAGACAGTCAATTGTCTTGTAGTCAGGGGTCTTGAAGACAGTCAAGGGTCTTGAAGACAGTCAGGGGTTCTTGAAGATGGCCAGGGGTCTTGAAGAGTCATGGGTCTTGAAGACAGTCATGGGTCTTGAAGACAGTCATGGGTCTTGAAGACAGTCATGGGTCTTGAAGACAGTCAAGGGCCTTGAAGACTGTCACAGGTCTTGAAGATAGCCAAGGGTCTTGAAGACAGTCAGGGTTCTTGAAGACAGTCATGGGTCTTGAAGACAGTCATGGGTCTTGAAGAGAGTCATGGGTCTTGAAGACAGTCATGGGTCTTGAAGACAGTCATGGGTCTTGAAGACAGTCATGGGTCTTGAAGACAGTCATGGGTCTTGAAGACAGTCAGGGGTCTTGAAGACAGTCGGCGTCTTGAAGATATTCAGGGGTTTTGAAGACAGTCAGGGGTCTTGAAGACAGTCAGAGGTCTTGAAGATAAGCAGGGGTCTTAAAGATTGTGGTCTTAGACTACAGTCAGGGGTCTTGAAGACAGAGGTCTTGAAGTTAGTCAGGGGTCTTTAACACAGTCAGGGGACTTGAAGACAGGGGTCTTGAAGATAGTCATTGGTCTTGAAGACAGTCAGGGGTCTTGAAAATATTCAGGGGTCTTGAAGACTTTCAGGGGCTTTGAAAACATTCAAGGGACTTGAAGACAGTCAGGGGTCTTGAAGAGTCAGAGGTCTTGAAGATAGTCAGGGGTCTTGAAGATAGAGGTCTTGAAGACAGTCAGGGGTCTTGAAGACTGTCAGGGGCCTTCAAGATATTCAGGGGTCTTGAAGATAGAGGTCTTGAAGACAGTCAGGGGTCTTGAAGACAGCCAGGGGTCTTGAAGACTCAGGGATCTTGAAGACAGTCAGGGGTCTTGAAGACAGCCAGAGGTCTTGAAGATAGTCAGGGGTCTTGAAGATAGCCAAAGGTCGTGAAGATAATCAGGGTCTTTAAACCAGTCAGGGAGCTTTAAGACTGTCAGGGGTCTTGAAGATAGTAAGGGGACTTGAAGACAGTCAGGGGTCTTAAAGACAGTTGTCTTGAAGACAGAGGTCTTGAAGAGTCAGGGGTTTTGAAGACTCAGGGATCTTGAAGACAGTCAGGGGTCTTGAAGACAGCCAGAGGTCTTGAAGATAGTCAGGGGTCTTGAAGATAGCCAAAGGTCGTGAAGATAATCAGGGTCTTGAAACCAGTCAGGGAACTTTAAGACTGTCAGGGGTCTTGAAGATAGTAAGGGGACTTGAAGATAGTAAGGGGACTTGAAGACAGTCAGGGGTCTTAAAGACAGTTGTCTTGAAGACAGAGGTCTTGAAGACAGTCAGGGGTTTTGAACACAGAGGTCTTGAAGATAGTCAGGGGTCGTTAACACAGTCACGGGTCTTGAAGATAGTGATGGGTCTTGAAGACAGTCAGGGGGGCTTGACAGTCAGTGGTCACGAAGACAGCCAGGGGTCTTGAAGACAGTCAGGGGTCTTGAAGACTCTCAGGGGTCTTGAAGACAGTCAGGGTCTTGAAAACAGTAAGGGGCCTTGAAGATAGTCAGGGGACTTGAAGACAGTCAGGGGTCTTGAAAATAGTCAGGGGTCTTGAAAAAAGTCAGGGGTCTTGAAGACAGTCAGAGGTCTTAAAGATAGGGTCTTGAAGGCAGTCAGGCATCTTGAATACAATCAGTGGTCTTGAAGACAGTTAGGGGTCTTTTAGATAGTCAGGGTTCTTGAAGACAGGGGTCTTGAAGACAGTCATGGGTCTTGAAGATAGTCAAGGGTCTTGAAGCTAGTCAGGGGTCTTAAAGATATTCAAGGGTCTTGAAGATAGTCAAGGGTCTTGAAGACTGTCACAGGTCTTGAAGATAGCCAAGGGTCTTGAAGACAGTCAGGGTTCTTGAAGACAGTCATGGGTCTTGAAGACAGTCATGGATCTTGAAGACAGTCATGGGTCTTGAAGACAGTCATGGGTCTTGAAGACAGTCAGGGGTCTTGAAGACAGTCATGGGTCTTGAAGACAGTCAGGGGTCTTGAAGACAGTCATGGGTCTTGAAGACAGTCATGGGTCTTGAAGACAGTCATGGGTCTTGAAGACAGTCATGGGGCTTGAAGACAGTCATGGGTCTTGAAGACAGTCATGGGTCTTGAAGACAGTCAGGGGTCTTGAAGACAGTCAGGAGTCTTGAAGACAGTCATGGGTCTTGAAGACAGTCATGGGTCTTGAAGACAGTCATGGGTCTTGAAGACAGTCAGGGTTCTTGAAGACAGTCATGGGTCTTGAAGACAGTCAGGGTTCTTGAAGACAGTCATGGGTCTTGAAGACAGTCATGGATCTTGAAGACAATCATGGATCTTGAAGACAGTCATGGATCTTGAAGACAGTCATTGGTCTTGAAGACAGTCATGGGTCTTGAAGACAGTCAGGGTTCTTGAAGACAGTCATGGGTCTTGAAGACAGTCATGGGTCTTGAAGACAGTCAGGGTTCTTGAAGACAGTCATGGGTCTTGAAGACAGTCATGGATCTTGAAGACAGTCATGGGTCTTGAAGACAGTCATGGGTCTTGAAGACAGTCAGGGTTCTTGAAGACAGTCATGGGTCTTGAAGACAGTCATGGATCTTGAAGACAGTCATGGATCTTGAAGACAGTCATGGATCTTGAAGACAGTCATGGGTCTTGAAGACAGTCATGGGTCTTGAAGACAGTCAGGGTTCTTGAAGACAGTCATGGGTCTTGAAGACAGTCAGGGTTCTTGAAGACAGTCATGGGTCTTGAAGACAGTCAGGGTTCTTGAAGACAGTCATGGGTCTTGAAGACAGTCATGGGTCTTGAAGACAGTCAGGGTTCTTGAAGACAGTCATGGGTCTTGAAGACAGTCAGGGTTCTTGAAGACAGTCATGGGTCTTGAAGACAGTCATGGATCTTGAAGACAGTCATGGGTCTTGAAGACAGTCATGGATCTTGAAGACAGTCATGGGTCTTGAAGATAGCGGTCTATTGGTAATTCCCCTTATGTATGCTGAGAGGCAGTTGAACAGTCTTGGACCCCTGACATTTATTGTGTTGTCTCATATCGTGCTAGTGCTTAGGGGAAGCGCTAAACCCATAAAGGTCATACAGCACTTGCAAGAATGGGAAACAAACAGATTTCTATCAAGGAAGAAGAGACATTTTTCTGGCATCAAGAATCCATCAGCAGCATCTAGAAGCTTCCTTCTTGTAACTTACCTTCTAAACACTCTACAGTCACCAACATATTATAAAAATAACTTTATTAACGTCTATTTTTCTTTGCACATATTTTATACCACCTACCTTTCGCTTCTGCCACGGATAACACAATAATTATAATGAATAATGCAAGAAGAGCAGGATTGTGCGACTCCTCACGCAGATCTCAGCTCGAAAAGTGCACCTATTGAAATATATAATATTGGCTTCTTGGCCGTTATCATAGGCAATTTATGTCCATTTTATTTTGTAAAATTATTGCATTCATCTAGAAATTGTTTAAATGTACCTAAATAAACTTATTACTTACATCGCTATTAATTCTCCCGCCCAAAACTTGCTGCGTCCCGATACTCTCCTGTGACTTTACTAACTCTCCATGTTCTTTATTTATATAAATTACGGCGTAATAAATAGTAATGTGTAGTTTTACCATTACTTTTTTATTCTTATAAAATTTTATATATTTTTTTCATTAAGTGTACCAAAATCTAATGATAATAATTATTTACAAACTTTAGGTTTAATTCTTTCGGACAAATCATGTTATTGTTTCAACCATCGAACACATCTCGTGTTTCAACCATCGAGCACATCTCGTGTTTCAACCATCGAGCACATCTTGTGTTTCAACCATCGAGCACATCTTGTGTTTCAACCATCGAGCACATCTCGTGTTTCAACCATCGAACACATCTCGTGTTTCAACCATCGAGCACATCTTGTGTTTCAACCATCGAGCACATCTCGTGTTTCAACCATCGAACACATCTTGTGTTTCAACCATCGAGCACATCTCGTGTTTCAACCATCGAACACATCTTGTGTTTCAACCATCGAACACATCTCGTGTTTCAACCATCGAACACATCTTGTGTTTCAACCATCGAACACATCTCGTGTTTCAACCATCGAGCACATCTTGTGTTTCAACCATCGAACACATCTCGTGTTTCAACCATCGAACACATCTTGTGTTTCAACCATCGAACACATCTCGTGTTTCAACCATCGAACACATCTCGTGTTTCAACCATCGAACACATCTCGTGTTTCAACCATCGAGCACATCTCGTGTTTCAACCATCGAACACATCTTGTGTTTCAACCATCGAACACATCTCGTGTTTCAACCATCGAACACATCTCGTGTTTCAACCATCGAACACATCTTGTGTTTCAACCATCGAACACATCTCGTGTTTCAACCATCGAACACATCTCGTGTTCGTTTGTTATTTCAAATTCTTAATTTGCTCTTAATTACTTTAAGATAAAAAAAATATACAATATAATTTTAAACAAAAATCAATTTTTAAATTCTTTGTTATTAAGAGATAAGACAAGATTTCGTTCTGATTTTTAACCGCGGAGGGTTAGCCACCCAGGATAACCCAAGAAAGTCAGTGCGTCATCGAGGACTGTCTAACTTATTTCCATTCGGGTCCTTAATCTTGTCCCCCAGGATGCGACCCATACCAGTCGACTAACACCCAGGTACCTACTTGCACCTGCTGTTAGGTAAACAGGGCAACAGGTGTTAGGAAACGCGTCTTAATGTTTACACCCGCCGGGAATCGAACCCTGGCCCTCTGTGTGTGAAGCGATAGATTTACCAACCAGGCCACTGGGCCATCTATTGAAATATTTGAAAATTTTCATTCATTGCTAAGGAAAACTTTCTAACAAAGTTTACATTATAATTCTGTTTGTGGAAAGTCGCTAAACCTGAAAGGGTTCTACAACGCCTAGAAAATGAGAGGAAATCAGGTTTGATTCGAGGAAGGAGAGGGTAGCTCCAATGTACAACACTTCATTATACTTAATAATTTGGTTAAATGTTGATTCCTTCCTCATTATCCTCTGTTAAAAATATCATATGATCAATTAGAAGAGTCATGTAATGTCTAATTTGCAAGTCTCTTTATTAGCAACGTAAATCTGCAGTGTATTCTGTTACCTGGAGAAGGTTCTGGGGGTCAACACCCCTGCGGCCCTGTCTGTGACCAGGCCTCATGGTGGATCAGGGCAAGATAAGATAAGATAAGATTTCGTTCGGATTTTTAACCCCGGAGGGTTAGCCACCCAGGATAACCCAAGAAAGTCAGTGCGTCATCGAGGACTGTCTAACTTATTTCCATTGGGGTCCTTAATCTTGTCCCCCAGGATGCGACCCACACCAGTCGACTAACACCCAGGTACCTATTTGCTGCTAGGTGAACAGGACAACAGGTGTAAGGAAACGTGTCGAATGTTTCCACCCGCCGGGAATCGAACCCGGGCCCTCCGTATGTGAAGCGGGAGCTTCACATGATCAAACAGGCTGTTACTGCTGGCTGCAAACAAATTGACAAACGAACCACAGCCTGGCTGGTCAGGTACTGACTTCAGGTGCTTGTCTAGTGCCTACTGGAAGACAGTCAGGGGTCTTGATGACAGTTAAGGGGTCTTGAAAACAGTAGTCTTGAAGACAGTCAGGGGTATTGAAGACAATAAGGGGTCTTGAAGATATACAGGGGTCTTGAAGGCATTTAGGGGTCTTGAAGACAGGAGTCTTGAAGAGTCAGGGGTCTTGAAGACAGTCAGGGGTCTTGAAAAAAATCAGGGGTCATGAAGACAAGAGTCTTGAACACAGTCAAAAGCTATTGAAGACAGGCGTCTTGAAAACAGTCAGGGGTCTTGAAAACAACCTTGACTGTCATCAAGACCCCTGGTTGTCTTGAAGACAGCCAAAGGTCTTGCAGACGGTTAGGGGTCTTCAAGACAGCCAGGGGTCTTGAAGACAGTCATGGGTCTAGACGACAGTCAAGGGTCTTGAACACAGCCAGGGGTCTTGAAGACTCAGGGATCTTGAAGACAGTCAGGGGTCTTGAAGACAGTCAGTTGTCTTGAAGACAGGAAGGGGTCTTGAAGACAGTTCTCATGAAGACAGTCATGGGTCTTGAAGTCAGAGGTCTTGAAGACAGTCAAGTGATCTTGAAGATAGGGGTCTTGAAGACGGGGGTCTTGAAAACAGGGTCTTGAAGACAGGGATCTCGAAGATAGCCAGGGGTTTTGAAGACTGCCAGAGATCTTGAAGACAGGGATTTTGAAGATAGTCAAGGGTCTTGAAGACAGTCAGGGGTCTTGAAGACAGTCAGTTGTCTTGAACACAGGAAGGGGTCTTGAAGACAGTTCTCTTGACGAGAGTTGTTTTGAAGACAGTCATGGGTCTTGAAGACAGGCAGGGGTCTTGAAGACAGTCAGGGGTCTTGAAGACAGTCAGGGGTCTTGAAGGCAGTGAAGTGGTCTTGAAGACAGGGGTCTTGAAAACAGGGGTCTTGAAGACAGAGGTCTTGAAGACTGGGGTCTTGAAGACAGTCAGGGGTCTTGAAGACAGGCAGGGGTCTTGAAGACAGTCAGGGGTCTTGAAGGCAGTGAAGTGGTCTTGAAGACAGGGGTCTTGAAGACAGGGGTCTTGAAGACAGAGGTCTTGAAGACTGGGGTCTTGAAGACAGTCAGGGGTCTTGACAGTTGTCTTGAAGACAGTCAGGGGCCTTGAAGACAGGCAGAGATCTTGAAGACAGTGAAGAGATCTTGAAGAGAGTTAAGTGTTCTTGAAGGCAGGGGTCTTGAAGACAGACAGGGGTCTTGAAGATAGTCAGGGGTCTTGAAGACTGCCAGGGTCTTGAAATTAGTCAGGGGTCTTGAAGATTGTCAGGAGTCTTGAAGACAGGAGTTTTAAAGACAGAGGTCTTGAAGACAGTCAGAGGTCTTGAAGACTGCCAGGGGTTTATAAGACAGTCTGGGGTCTTGAAGACAGCCAGGGGCCTTGAAGACAGTCAGGAGTCTTGCAGACGGTCAAGGGTCTTGAAGACAGTCAGGGGTCTTGAAGACAGTCAGGGGTCTTGAAGACAGTCAGGGGTCTTGAAGACAGTCAGAGGTCTTGAAGACAGTCAGGGGTCTTAAAAACAGGTCTTGAAGATAGCCAGGGGTCTTGAAGACAGTCAAGGGTCTTGAAGACAGCCAGGGGTCTTGAAGACAGTGAGGGGTCTTGAAAGCAGTCAGAGGTCTTGAAGACAGTCAGGTGTCTTAAAACAGGGGTCTTAAAGATAGCCAGGAGTCTTGAAGACAGTCAGGGGTCTTGAAGACAGTCAGAGGTCTTGAAGATAGTCAGGGGTCTTTAACACAGGCAGGGGTCTTGAAGACAGTCATGGGTCTTAAAGATAGGGGTCTTGAATACTGTCAGGGGTCTTGAAGACAATCAGGGGTCTTGAAGACAGTCAGGGATCTTGAAGACTGTCAGGGGTCTTGAAGACAGTCAGGGGACTTGAAGACAGCCAGGGTCTTTAACAGTCAGGGGTCTTTAATATAGTCAGGGGTCTTGAAGACTGTCAAGAGTCTTGAAGACAGTCAGAGGTCTTGAAGATAGGCGTCTTGAAGACTGTCAGTGGTCTTAAAGACAGTTTGGGATCTTGAAGAGTCAGGGTTCTTGAAGACACAGGTCTTGAAGACAGTTAAACGTCTTGAAGATAGTCAGGGGTCTTGAAGACAGTGGTCTTAAAGATAGTCAGGGGCCTTGAAGACAGTCACGGGTCTCGAAGACAGTCAGAGGTTTTGAAGATAATCAGGGGTCTTTAACACAGTCACGGGTCAAGTGTCAGGGGCCCGAGACTGTTCAACTGCCTCCAAGCACACATAAGGGGGATTACCAACAGACCCCTGGCAGTCTTCAAGCTGGCACTGGACAAGCACCTAAAGTCAGTTCCGGATCAGCCGGGCTGTGGCTCGTACGTTGGTTTGCGTGCAGCCAGCAGCAACAGCCTGGTTGATCAGGCTCTGATCCACCAGGAGGCCTGGTCACAGACCGGGCCTCGGGGGCGTTGACCCCCGGAACTCTCTCCAGGTATATATGTATACATATATATATATATATAATATATATATATATATATATATATATATATATATATATATATATATATATATATATATATATATATATATATATATATATATATTTATATATATGTGTGTGTGGTGCCGAATAGGCAGAACTTGCGACCTTGGCTTAAATAGCAAGGTTCATCTTGCCATATAGGACAAGTGAAAATTTGTGTATGCAATAATTTCGCCAAAATCATTCTGAACCTAACGAAAAAAAAATATTTCACTGTGTTTGTTTAGTATTAAATTATTGTAAACAAATCTAAAATATATTTAGTTGGGTTAGGCTAAAATAAATTGTTCTTGTTATAATAAGGTTAGGTAAGTTTTCTAAGTTCCTTTTGGTGCAAAATTATAAATTTTTATATCAACATTAATGAAAAAAATATATCTTTAAACGTATAAGAGAAAATTTTAGAAAGGACTTAATTTTAAATGAGTTCTTGCTAATTGACCAGTTTTACATATTCGGCACGACATATATATATATATATATATATATATATATATATATATATATATATATATATATATATATATATATATATATATATATATATATCAAGATGTGGAAAATACTGTATATTTTCCGGAAATACGTTAATTTATAGGTAAATAGATGGCCATACTGTATTTAATAATATTTGTCATAGAAAAGGAAAGCCTGCGTCTGTGCAGAAGGGAGTCGCCATTGTTAATTTGAATTGGATACAACGTTAGTGTAATGGGAAGGAATTTTCGTGCTCTAGAGAATTGCAATGCATACAATTCATGGAATGATAAAGTTGAAAGATTGGAGGAACTTGACAGATGTGTCAGGTGTTTAGGAAATCACAATGTAAAGGATTGTCATGTCAAATTAAACTACTGTTGTGTCAAATGACACAACAGTAGCTAATGTAAAAATTGCTGCTGATGTTAATAATGATGGTTTTGCTGAAGTAGCCTTACCTGTGTTACAGGTAAAAATTGATGATAAAAGGCATAAATCAAAAAATGTAACTGCATTATTGGACCAGGGATCCCAGCGTACTTTCATAAAACATAAATGTCTTGATGGTATGAAAGTACAGATGGGAGATCCCACAACTTTAAAATTATCTGGTTTTCTCTCGGATAAAAGAGCTCAATTGTATGACACTGTTTATGTAACTGTCAGGTTGGGCAATGAGAAAAAACATGTTAATGCAGTAATTGTAGATAGACTTCCAGAGAAATTATCTACAGTAGGGCTTAGTAAAGCTACAGAAAAACTTTCACATAATGTAAATTTAGCACCTTCTGGTGTAAGTGATGATTCTGTAGGCCCAATAAATATTTTGATAGGTAGTGACTATTATGCCTCCTTTGTAAAGGGTATGGTAAAGAAATGTGGTGTCACCCTTTTGAAGACTGCAGGAGTTAGTTTAATATGTTTATTATGCACCCCATACCCATCCTGTGGGCGGTAGTCAAAAGATTACAGAGGTACATAATTGGTCCAGGGACTGGACTCCAAAGTTTTGATAGCTGAGCAAGTTACAATGGTAATGAACTAGATCTGGTCATAATCATGACCAAGTTACAAAGGTAATGAGCTCCAGGTAGAGCTGGTCACACTCATGAATAATTGCAAAGGTAATGAATCAAACACATTAATCATGAGAATTTACCAGGTAGAGCTGGTCAAAATCATGACAGGTTTCAAAGGTAATGAATGATAAACACGTTATCACATGATTACAATTATAGACAAATTACAGAGTAATGAGCAGTTAACATAGTAGGGAATTCATCCAATGCCCCAACAACAGATGTTGCTAGGTGCCTGTCTCTCCTCGGCAGACAGCCATTGCAAACAGCAGCAAGTTGCCCTGGGATCTGCTGCTTGCACGAGCACCATCGACCCTCCCCAAGAGGTCCAAGAAGCCAGTGACTCCGTTAGCAGCCCGATGCAGAGCTCCCCTAGGGACATGTCAGCGTCCTGGTGGACGCCAAGTTGATTGAAGATCCCAGGCCCTCGTGTGCACGGATGTTGAAGCTTGAGGAACTGAGTACACACTGCCTGTGGCACACCTGACAGCTGCCTCGCGGTCGAACTCCACGATGCTGTCCCTGTAGTGGAAGTTCCTGTGAGCCCGGCACTCCCTGCAGTGCCATCACTGACATCGTGGGTTAGGGGAGAAGTACCCTCTACAGATGGGGTGGCGCTGGGAGTTGGGTGGGTGAGGCGGGGGAGACGCACAGGTGTGAGGCGTTATGAGAGGGTCACTGTTTACTACACACGCTCTCCCCCTCCCCCCCAGCGGAGAGGGGGGGAGGCGCTGACTGGTCCTGACTCGACAACACCAAATCCTCTGAAACTGCACAACTCTTCAACTATTTAAGCTGAAACGATGCACTGGGATGTCCGTTCGCTGCTCTGGTATCTTCTCAAAGCATTCACACTGAGTTCTGTTAAGTAGGGACCTGGTCAGCCTCTTTGACCAGGAGCTATCCTTGAAAATCCCGCAGCTAGCCCGCTACACAACCTGCCGCCTGTAGGTCTATCCGGGAACTGAGACTGCAGGAGGCCATGTAATGTATGGTAGGATTCCTCGTAATAATAATTCATGACTAGAGGAAACTACATATACCATAACTGTGTGTCTTACTCATGAAATCGTTCCCGAGTATAATTCTTCCATAGAGGATGGTGTTGAGCCAGTGCATAAATTGTGGGAATTAGACAGCATTGGAATAAATGTAATGAAGAAAGTCCAGACGATTCTTTTCCTCAGGAGCAATACCTGAGAGATGTAAAATTTGAATCTGGACAATACTGGGTGCGACTTCCGTGGAGACTGAACCATCCAGAATTGCCCACTAATTACAGAATGGCATATGGACAGTTAAAGGCTCAGCTCCACGAACTGAGTAAGACACCAGAATTGTTAACTGCCTATAATGACATAATTGCTGAACAATTAATTAATAAATTTATAGAAGAGGTACCTCCTGAGCAAGCCAAAATTTATGGTCACTATTTGCCACATCACGGAGTGAAGAAGGATTCTAAGACCACTCCTTTGACGATTGTGTTTAATTGTAGTGCCAGGAGTAACAAAAATGTACCTAGTTTAAATGACTGTTTGATGACAGGTCCGTCGTTGACGGAAAAATTAGGAGATATCTTATTAAATTTCAGGGTGAAGAATTATGCCTTTACGGCTGACATAAGTAAAGCTTTCCTAAGAGTGGATTTACAAGAGGCTGACCGGGATTGTACCCGCTTTTTATGGCCTGAGAATCCTATTGACCCACTTAGCCCTCTGAAAACCTTTCGCTTTAGGAGCGTATTATTTGGTGCTACATCCAGTCCGTTCCTACTTCAAGCGACGATAAATGCACACCTTAAACGTATGGGAAGTCCATTGAGTAAAGTAATGAGCAAACAATTTTATGTGGACAATTTCCTGGGTGTGACATCAACTGAAGAGGAACAGTTAATGACTTATAGAGAGGCTAATGAAATAATGCAAAGTGCAAATATGCCTCTGAGGGAATGGAATAGTAATTCGTCCAAATTAAAGGACAAAATAAGTAAAGATTACCCTGGAGATGAAGTGCCAAAATGTAGTAATGTATTGGGATTAACTTGGGATACTGAGAGAGATTTGTTAATGTTAAAACCTAATAATTACAGTATGCCCAATAAATTAACTAAGAGAGTCTTGCTTGCTGAAGTTTCCAAATGTTTTGATCCACTAGGTTTAGTGTCACCCCTTACTATAAGAGGGAAATTATTAATACAGGAAGCATGGAAACTTAAATGTGCTTGGGATGAAATTCAACCTGAGGAATTCATTAACAGGTGGGATAAATTAATTGGTGATTATGAGAAAATTCCAATGTTGGAGTTCCCACTCCAGGTGGCCAATCCAAATGGGAAAAATATACTCCACATTTTTTTGTGATGCTTCAAAATTGGCATATGGAGCAGTTGCTTATCTTCAATGTAATAGTGTTATTTCTCTTGTTATGTCTAAGGCTAAAGTGTCTCCAATTAAATCACGTACCTTGCCTCAGTTGGAATTAACAGCCATTTATGTAGGTGTCAAATTAGCTAATTATATAAGAAATAAGTTGCAGAAAAATATTAGCAACACTGTAATTTGGTCTGATAATGAGGTATCCTTACAATGGATTCGTAATGGAAACAGTAAAATTGTGTATGTACAAAACAGAGTCACTGAAATTAATCAGATGCAAGAGAAGTATAATAGTTTGGGTAGCATATGTTTACTTTTAATCATATACCTGGTGAGGAGAATCCAGCAGATTTCTTGTCTCGAGGTCCTTGCCCTATACATAGCGTGTCAGCGTGCCTCGTTGTGCTCCCGGTTTTTCTGGTGTTTTCACGGTCGCTCTTACGTGCTAGAACTTTAATTTGTGTCATCAATCCTATACGATACATCCCTCTAGCGCCTGGAACCAATCTTGGGCGGAAAACATTATATACTGAGTAAAAAAAGGAGAATTAGTGTGCACTTCCTAGCAGAGTTTACTGCCAGAGGGGAATCATAGGCCTGTCCCGTGTGGAAAAATAATAATATTGAACTTTGTGTCAGAGGAAAGAAAGTCTCCCTGAAAGCATTGAGTATACATAGTGTATAGTGTATACTACAGTGGCTCCCTAGTATATTGATGATAAAGGCTAAAGTGTCATTTGAAAACAGGTGAATTTGTAAATGAAGTGATAAGCCTATAGAGGCAGGTGCCAGAAGTCGCCAGAAACTTACCACAGGTCAGCTGTTTTTAATAATCTTCCTGGCCTGCTAGTGTACTCGCATATAATCTAGTGATACCAGTGAATAGCAGAATACAGTGTTGTAGTAGCAACTAACCAGTATTATAATGGTACTTAGTGGAGTGGAGTGACTTTCATTAGTTTCTTTTTCTTGAAATACCAGACGTTACTGTGA
Organism: Cherax quadricarinatus; assembly: GCF_038502225.1. Taxonomy (NCBI): domain Eukaryota; kingdom Metazoa; phylum Arthropoda; class Malacostraca; order Decapoda; family Parastacidae; genus Cherax; species Cherax quadricarinatus. The sequence goes on along the minus strand of NC_091359.1, from coordinate 21,986,908 downwards.
ATTTCATATAACCTGTAGTTACCAGCGGTCGCAATATACACAACGAGAAGCAATTATTACTACAGAAAAAGCGCCCTTCCTCCAAAATTTGCACCAGTCAACTATAGTGATAATATAGCATTTATTGTGGTGGAGACGGAAAAAAAAAATAGAGAAGCTAGATACAGCGATTGATAAACAAAGGTGGAGGCTCGACCGTTCGTCATTGTAGGAGTGCCAGCAGTCACCGGCTCTTCAACACGCAAGTTATACTTTTGTATCAATCAAATCACATATTACTCGGGTAGATAATTTCCAGTAGATCCTTCATGTGTTAGCTCAAATCACCGACCAGTATGGTTTAAATAAGTGACCCACTGATCAGATCAGATAGACTGGTCCGAACCCTTGACTGGTCCGAACCCTTGACTGGTCCGAACCCTTGACTGGTCCGAACCCTGGACTGGTTTCAAACGGTTTCGTTGTGCACCACCTAGCAGGTTATTAATAGAATATTCAAGAGGTTGCTAGTAGAATTGCAGTAAATCAACCATTCAAATCATTATGAAGCTGTGTGTAGTCTGTGGTCAGTCAAACAAACGGGCTTCCACATGCATAAATTGTCATTTCTGTGGAAATTGGTGTCACGCCCCTTGTGCAGATATCCAAGAACTAGCTACAAGCAGTATTAAAACAGGGAAGTGTTTTTGGGTATGCCCAAATGAGATAAATCTGTGGACTAAAATCACAAGGGTATTAAAAGAGGTCAACATCAAAGCTGCTTTCATAGAAAACCTGGAAGCTTTCTACAACAGATGGGAACATAAAAAGTCCGGGCTGAATGGTACTGCCCTTGATACTGGCCATGTAGTCAGAAACTGTAAGGCTGGAGATGATGTCCTGGTAGTCAGTAAATGGGGGGCTGATAGTGCTGTCCTGGGAGACAGTAATGGGGAAGCTGGAGGTGCTGTCCTGGGAGACAGTAATGGTGAAGCTGGAGGTGCTGTCCTGGGAGACAGTAATGGTGAAGCTGGAGATGCTGTCCTGGGAGACAGTAATGGGGAAGCTGGAGATGCTGTCCTGGGAGACAGTAATGGTGAAGCTGGAGATTTTGTCCAGGTAGTCGGGAATTATACGCAGGAAGGAATACATATGAATGACCTCATAGGGGACAGGAGCCATAGTAGGGAAACAAGTGTAGTCAAAGATAAGATAAAACCAATATTGCAAACTAGAAATACCGCAGGAAATAGCAAACAAGAGGACTCCACTAGCAATAGTGAGGATATATTACCAAAAACAAATGGTGGGAGCTCCATTGTTGGTGCTAGGGAGGATAGAAGTAAGACAGGGAAACATGCACCAACAGGGAATACAGTCACAGAAACCCAAGGCAAACGGAAACCAAGCCTGTGCACATACTATGCACTCGGTATCTGCTGGCATGGGAAATCTGGAAAAACAGATGGGACGTGCAACTATGACCACCCTAGGAAATGCCATGCCCATATGACAACAGGAAAATGCAAACTCCCTTCCTGTAAGCTTTTTCACCCTGAACTGTGTACCTCTTCAGTACAGGAAAGACTGTGCTATAACTTAAATTGCCAGGCATACCATCTAAAGGGGACAAAAAGATACAAAACATCCAGGCCATGGGAAAACCTGGGTAGCCACAGCCACTCAAGAGGGAGAGGTTTTTTAGTGCCAGGAAGGAAAAAAAACTGGCAGGAAATGGCAGAAATCGTACACCAAATCCAGTCATTCCTGGAGTGGAACCACAGTCGATGGCCTCCACTCCAAACCAACAGATACAGATACTAATGCCGGAAAAAAAATCCCCCCCCAGTACCAACAATACCACCAGTCCGATAACATTCTTCTTTGCAAATATACAGGGTCTAAAGCCAGCAACAAACAACAAAATACCTTTCATCCGTGGACTGCTTGCAGAGGCAAAGGCAATGTTCGCGGCTTTCACTGAGACCCACATAAAGGATCACTTGGACAACGAAATATGGATCCCAGGTTACAACCTATACAGATGTGACAGAGTGAACAGGCAAAAGGGGGGGGTTGGCCTGTACATTGCAGAGTCACTTGTTTGCACAGAACTGCTAAATGCCTCAAATGATGTAGTGGAAGTTTTAGCAGTAAAGGTCGAGAACCAAAACCTAGTCATTGTGATAGTCTACAAGCCTCCGGATGCAACATCCCAGCAATTCCAGGAACAGCTGTTAAAAATTGACCACTGTCTGGAAAACCTTCCAGCTCCTGCACCCAACATCTTGCTCCTGGGGGATTTCAACTTAAGGCACCTAAAATGGAGGAATATAGCAAATAATATTGTTGCAGTAATAACACCAGGAGGCAGCTCTGATGAAAACTCACACTCACGCGAGCTTTTAAATCTCTGCACAAAATTCAATTTAAACCAGCAAATAATAGAGCCTACTAGACTGGAGAATACACTAGACCTCATCTTCACTAACAATGATGATCTGATAAGAAATATCACCATATCAAAAACAATATACTCAGATCACAACATAATTGAGGTTCAGTCATGTATGCGCGGAGCCCCAGACCGACATAATGAGATTAGTCACGAGGGAGCATTCACCAAATTCAACTTCAATAACAAAAACATAAAGTGGGACCAAGTAAACCAAGTCCTAACCGATATAAGCTGGGAAGATATACTAAGCAACACAGACCCCAACTTATGCCTAGAACAGATTAACTCGGTGGCACTCGATGTATGCACAAGGCTTATTCCTCTAAGAAAAAGGAGGAGTAGATGTAAAACAGAAAGAGACAGGCGCTCCCTTTACAGGCGACGGAAAAGAATAACAGAGCGGCTAAAAGAGGTCAATATATCTGAAATGCGTAGGGAGACACTGGTCAGAGAAATAGCAAGCATCGAACTTAAGCTAAAAGAATCCTTTAGGAGTCAGGAATCGCGGGAAGAACTAAAAGCCATAAATGAAATCGAAAGAAACCCAAAGTATTTCTTCTCCTATGCCAAATCAAAATCGAGAACAACGTCCAGTATTGGGCCCCTACTTAAACAAGATGGGTCCTACACAGATGACAACAAGGAAATGAGTGAGCTACTCAAGTCCCAATATGACTCAGTTTTTAGCAAGCCGCTAACCAGACTGAGAGTCGAAGATCAAAATGAATTTTTTATGAGAGAGCCACAAAATTTGATTAACACAAGCCTATCCGATGTTATCCTGACGCCAAATGACTTCGAACAGGCGATAAATGACATGCCCATGCACTCTGCCCCAGGGCCAGACTCATGGAACTCTGTGTTCATCAAGAACTGCAAGAAGCCCCTATCACGAGCCTTTTCCATCCTATGGAGAGGGAGCATGGACACGGGGGTCGTCCCACAGTTACTAAAAACAACAGACATAGCCCCACTCCACAAAGGGGGCAGTAAAGCAACAGCAAAGAACTACAGACCAATAGCACTAACATCCCATATCATAAAAATCTTTGAAAGGGTCCTAAGAAGCAAGATCACCACGCATCTAGAAACCCATCAGTTACACAACCCAGGGCAACATGGGTTTAGAACAGGTCGCTCCTGTCTGTCTCAACTATTGGACCACTACGACAAGGTCCTAAATGCACTAGAAGACAAAAAGAATGCAGATGTAATATATACAGACTTTGCAAAAGCCTTCGACAAGTGTGACCATGGCGTAATAGCGCACAAAATGCGTGCTAAAGGAATAACAGGAAAAGTCGGTCGATGGATCTATAATTTCCTCACTAACAGAACACAGAGAGTAGTCGTCAACAGAGTAAAGTCCGAGGCAGCTACGGTGAAAAGCTCTGTTCCACAAGGCACAGTACTCGCTCCCATCTTGTTCCTCATCCTTATATCCGACATAGACAAGGATGTCAGCCACAGCACCGTGTCTTCCTTTGCAGATGACACCCGAATCTGCATGACAGTGTCTTCCATTGCAGACACTGCAAAGCTCCAGGCAGACATCAACCAAATCTTTCAGTGGGCTGCAGAAAACAATATGAAGTTCAACGATGAGAAATTTCAATTACTCAGATATGGTAAACATGAGGAAATTAAATCTTCATCAGAGTACAAAACAAATTCTGGCCACAAAATAGAGCGAAACACCAACGTCAAAGACCTGGGAGTGATCATGTTGGAGGATCTCACCTTCAAGGACCATAACATTGTATCAATCGCATCTGCTAGAAAAATGACAGGATGGATAATGAGAACCTTCAAAACTAGGGAGGCCAAGCCCATGATGACACTCTTCAGGTCACTTGTTCTATCTAGGCTGGAATATTGCTGCACACTAACAGCACCTTTCAAGGCAGGTGAAATTGCCGACCTAGAAAATGTACAGAGAACTTTCACGGCGCGCATAACGGAGATAAAACACCTCAATTATTGGGAGCGCTTGAGGTTCCTAAACCTGTATTCCCTGGAACGCAGGAGGGAGAGATACATGATTATATACACCTGGAAAATCCTAGAGGGACTAGTACCGAACTTGCACACGAAAATCACCCACTACGAAAGCAAAAGACTTGGCAGACGATGCACCATCCCCCCAATGAAAAGCAGGGGTGTCACTAGCACGTTAAGAGACCATACAATAAGTGTCAGGGGCCCGAGACTGTTCAACTGCCTCCCAGCACACATAAGGGGGATTACCAACAGACCCCTGGCAGTCTTCAAGCTGGCACTGGACAAGCACCTAAAGTCAGTTCCGGATCAGCCGGGCTGTGGCTCGTATGTTGGTTTGCGTGCAGCCAGCAGCAACAGCCTGGTTGATCAGGCTCTGATCCACCAGGAGGCCTGGTCTCAGACCGGGCCGCGGGGGCGTTGACCCCCGGAACTCTCTCCAGGTAAACTCCAGGTACCTGTTCAAAAGGTGTATATTGCTCCTGTTCAAATTACTGTGGCCACCACTCCAATAGTTTGTCCTTCCTTAGCCATTGATATAAATAGGTATTCTTCTTTACCCAAACTAATCATTGTAACTAAGTTGGTGTTTAAATTTCTGAACAAGATGAGTATTTCATATAAGTTTTCACATCCTCTTGAATATTTGATAAAGAGGGTACAATAAGAAATCTATGGAAATGAGATTAAATTGATGGAAAGAAAAATTGTGAAAGGTTCCATAATAGAGAAATTGGGGCTGTATTTAGAGAGCAATGTAATTAGGTGCAGAGATAGGTTACAAAATGCTGAATTGGGCGATTATGTTAAATAACATATCTTACTGCCCAAAACTCATCATCTAACTAATTTAATTGATTTAAATGCCCATGAAAATGTAATGCATGGTGGGGTACAAGATACCTTAAATTGTATTAGGGAAACTTTCTGGATTGCACAAGGACGGCAAAGTGTAAGAAGGAGTAATTTGAGTCATTTAGCAACGATCTCCGCCCGGCCGCAGTGTGGAAAATACTGTATATTTTCCGGAAATACTGTAATTTATAGGTAAATAGATGGCCATACTGTATTTAACAATATTTGTTATAGAAAACGGAAAGCCTGCGTCTGCGCAGAAGGGAGTTGCCATTGTTAATTTGAATTAGATACAATGTTAGTGTAATGGGAAGGAATTTTCGTGTTCTAGAGGTTAAAATTGGGCTGACACCTCTCAAATAGGAGGCGAAATTGTTGGATGTGTATTCCTGCATAACTTGAGATATCAGGCGACTGGGCAAGACAGCTCCAGGAACCTCAGATAAGTCTGTTATGTTATAACTCTGGCCAGTTGTTATTTTCATGTATAGACAGTGAGGTTTTCTGAGTATGAAACACCTTGATTTCCAGTCAAATTGGTGAGTGTTATGATTAAGATATATTCTCCTTCTGTTATGTATATGTGTATCTATAATCATTTATTATTTTTAATATACAGTCCACAAATTTATATATTTACCAGCATTCCTGGTGATACAAATCATTTGTAATTAATAGGTCCAGAGCAACTTGTGGATATGACAGTGGTAGGTATCGAAGGGGGACATTTTTTGTGACCTAGGTGTCCCAAATTCCTACTTGTCTAACTGATAAATAATAATTATCTATGTTCATTTATTGTTATGTACATAATGATATATTCAAATAAATGCAATTTTCCACACAAGATATGTAAATCTTCTCGAAATATTTACAATCTCGCAAATCATATACTGTAATGGTGAAGCTGGAGATTTTGTCCAGGTAGTCGGGAATTATACGCAGGAAGGAATACATATAAATGACCTCATAGGGGACAGGATCCATAGTAGGGAAACAAGTGTAGTCAAAGATAAGATAAAACCAATATTGCAAACTAGAAATACCGCAGGAAATAGCAAACAAGAGGACTCCACTAGCAATAGTGAGGATATATTACCAAAAACAACTGGTGGGGGCTCCATTCTTGGTGCTAGGGAGGATAGAAGTAAGACAGGGAAACATGCACCAACAGGGAATACAGTCACAGAAACCCAAGGCAAACGGAAACCAAGCCTGTGCACATACTATGCACTTGGTATCTGCTGGCATGGGAAATCTGGAAAAACAGATGGGACGTGCAACTATGACCACCCTAGAAAATGCCATGCCCATATGACAACAGGAAAATGCAAACTCCCTTCCTGTAAGCTTTTTCACCCTGAACTGTGTACCTCTTCAGTACAGGAAAAACTGTGCTATAACTTAAATTGCCAGGCACACCATCTAAAGGGGACAAAAAGATACAAAACATCCAGGCCATGGGAAAACCTGGGTAGCCACAGCCACTCAAGAGGGAGAGGTTTTTTAGTGCCAGGAAGGAAAAAAAACTGGCAGGAAATGGCAGAAATCGTACACCAAATCCAGTCATTCCTGGAGTGGAACCACAGTCGATGGCCTCCACTCCAAACCAACAGATACAGATACTAATGCCGGAAAAAAAATATACAGGGTCTAAAGCCAGCAACAAACAACAAAATACCTTTCATCCGTGGACTGCTTGCAGAGGCAAAGGCAATGTTCGCGGCTTTCACTGAGACCCACATAAAGGATCACTTGGACAACGAAATATGGATCCCAGGTTACAACCTATACAGATGTGACAGAGTGAACAGGCAAAAGGGGGGGGGGTTGGCCTGTACATTGCAGAGTCACTTGTTTGCACAGAACTGCTAAATGCCTCAAATGATGTAGTGGAAGTTTTAGCAGTAAAGGTCGAGAACCAAAACCTAGTCATTGTGGTAGTCTACAAGCTTCCGGATGCAACATCCCAGCAATTCCAGGAACAGCTGTTAAAAATTGACCACTGTCTGGAAAACCTTCCAGCTCCTGCACCCAGCATCTTGTTCCTGGGGGATTTCAACTTAAGGCACCTAAAATGGAGGAATATAGCAAATAATATTGTTGCGGTAATAACACCAGGAGGCAGCTCTGATGAAAACTCACACTCACGCGAGCTTTTAAATCTCTGCACAAAATTCAATTTAAACCAGCAAATAATAGAGCCTACTAGACTGGAGAATACACTAGACCTCATCTTCACTAACAATGATGATCTGATAAGAAATGTTACCATATCAAAAACAATATACTCAGATCACAACATAATTGAGGTTCAGTCATGTATGCGCGGAGCCCCAGACCAACATAATGAGATTAGTCACGAGGGAGCATTCACCAAATTCAACTTCAATAACAAAAACATAAAGTGGGACCAAGTAAACCAAGTCCTAACCGATATAAGCTGGGAAGATATACTAAGCAACACAGACCCCAACTTATGCCTAGAACAGATTAACTCGGTGGCACTCGATGTATGCACAAGGCTTATTCCTCTAAGAAAAAGGAGGAGTAGATGTAAAACAGAAAGAGACAGGCGCTCCCTTTACAGGCGACGGAAAAGAATAACAGAGCGGCTAAAAGAGGTCAATATATCTGAAATGCGTAGGGAGACACTGGTCAGAGAAATAGCAAGCATCGAACTTAAGCTAAAAGAATCCTTTAGGAGTCAGGAATCGCGGGAAGAACTAAAAGCCATAAATGAAATCGAAAGAAACCCAAAGTATTTCTTCTCCTATGCCAAATCAAAATCGAGAACAACGTCCAGTATTGGGCCCCTACTTAAACAAGATGGGTCCTACACAGATGACAGCAAGGAAATGAGTGAGCTACTCAAGTCCCAATATGACTCAGTTTTTAGCGAGCCGCTAACCAGACTGAGAGTCGAAGATCAAAATGAATTTTTTATGAGAGAGCCACAAAATTTGATTAACACAAGCCTATCCGATGTTATCCTGACGCCAAATGACTTCGAACAGGCGATAAATGACATGCCCATGCACTCTGCCCCAGGGCCAGACTCATGGAACTCTGTGTTCATCAAGAACTGCAAGAAGCCCCTATCACGAGCCTTTTCCATCCTATGGAGAGGGAGCATGGACACGGGGGTCGTCCCACAGTTACTAAAAACAACAGACATAGCCCCACTCCACAAAAGGGGCAGTAAAGCAACAGCAAAGAACTACAGACCAATAGCACTAACATCCCATATCATAAAAATCTTTGAAAGGGTCCTAAGAAGCAAGATCACCACCCATCTAGAAACCCATCAGTTACACAACCCAGGGCAACATGGGTTTAGAACAGGTCGCTCCTGTCTGTCTCAACTATTGGATCACTACGACAAGGTCCTAAATGCACGAGAAGACAAAAAGAATGCAGATGTAATATATACGGACTTTGCAAATGCCTTCGACAAGTGTGACCATGGCGTAATAGCGCACAAAATGCGTGCTAAAGGAATAACAGAAAAAGTCGGTCGATGGATCTATAATATCCTCACTAACAGAACACAGAGAGTAGTCGTCAACAGAGTAAAGTCCGAGGCAGCTACGGTGAAAAGCTCTGTTCCACAAGGCACAGTACTCGCTCCCATCTTGTTCCTCATCCTCATATCCGACATAGACAAGGATGTCAGCCACAGCACCGTGTCTTCCTTTGCAGATGACACCCGAATCTGCATGACAGTGTCTTCCATTGCAGACACTGCAAAGCTCCAGGCGGACATCAACCAAATCTTTCAGTGGGCTGCAGAAAACAATATGAAGTTCAACGATGAGAAATTTCAATTACTCAGATATGGTAAACATGAGGAAATTAAATCTTCATCAGAGTACAAAACAAATTCTGGCCACAAAATAGAGCGAAACACCAACGTCAAAGACCTGGGAGTGATCATGTCGGAGGATCTCACCTTCAAGGACCATAACATTGTATCAATCGCATCTGCTAGAAAAATGACAGGATGGATAATGAGAACCTTCAAAACTAGGGAGGCCAAGCCCATGATGACACTCTTCAGGTCACTTGTTCTATCTAGGCTGGAATATTGCTGCACACTAACAGCACCTTTCAAGGCAGGTGAAATTGCCGACCTAGAAAATGTACAGAGAACTTTCACGGCGCGCATAACGGAGATAAAACACCTCAATTATTGGGAGCGCTTGAGGTTCCTAAACCTGTATTCCCTGGAACGCAGGAGGGAGAGATACATGATTATATGCACCTGGAAAATCCTAGAGGGACTAGTACCGAACTTGCACACGAAAATCACTCACTACGAAAGCAAAAGACTTGGTAGACGATGCAGCATCCCCCCAATGAAAAGCAGGGGTGTCACTAGCACGTTAAGAGACCATACAATAAGTGTCAGGGGCCCGAGACTGTTCAACTGCCTCCCAGCACACATAAGGGGGATTACCAACAGACCCCTGGCAGTCTTCAAGCTGGCACTGGACAAGCACCTAAAGTCAGTTCCAGATCAGCCGGGCTGTGGCTCGTACGTTGGTTTGCGTGCAGCCAGCAGTAACAGCCTGGTTGATCAGGCTCTGATCCACCAGGAGGCCTGGTCACAGACCGGGCCGCGGGGGCGTTGACCCCCGGAACTCTCTCCAGGTAAACTCCAGGTATATATAATACTCACAGTGTATCTATCAGCAAGCCATTATTTATATCAAGTCTTGCTCTTATATGCTAGAGGCCTATACACGCTACTACATATCTATATATCCAGCCATCTTACCAGTTAGTTTATTGCTATCGTCTACTAATAGATATATAATACTTGTAGTGTATCTATCAGAAAATTACAATAAAGAAGAGGGAGCTTCACTTTATATTCCTCCATTACCATCTGTTAGGAATATCTTCCTGGAAATGGGGGAATCTAGGAGACGATTAATGCAAATATAAGTAGAATCTCCTTTCTCACGAAGGGTTCTACTTATAACTGTATTAATGGTAATGTACAGTGCTCAATGTTATCATTCTGTTCTGGTATACATAAGCTCACTTATACAGTTATACTCTATGCACCACTTTACATACGTGCATATTCATACATACTTGCGCAGATTTAAAATTCACTAAATCGCTCCCCCTTTACATTTCTTTTCTTTAAATTTCCTCAACTTACACCATTTATCTCCTATTAATTTATTAAGAATACCTAAATATAGGTCAAGTCTATACAGATACCTTGAATACTCACCCTCTTACCACTACTTATTTACATGCTCACGTCCCTTTCTTTACACTGTATGTAAATTGGAGTTCCACCAACCCTTGAAAGATCAAAACTTTCTGTGCTATTTTACACTTCTACATATGTAAAGATAAGCTAAATTTAAGCTAATGGGCTCATACCTCATTTATGAGAGTTATCTCTCTCTTTATAATTTTATTCTCACCTTACAAAATCATATATGTTATAGTGTTCATGTTATGTTATAGATGTTGGTGGAAGTTTTAGTTTAATAAGTTTATTATGCACCCCATACCCATCCTGTGGGTGGTAGTCAAAAGATTACAGAGGTACATAATTGGTCCAGGGACTGGACTCCAAAGTTTTGATAGCTGAGCAAGTTACAAAGGTAATGAACTCACAATTTACAAAGGTAATGAACTCACAATTTACAAAGGTAATGAACTCACAATTTACAAAGGTAATGAACTCCAGGTAGGTCTAGTCACAATTTTGACAAGTTACAAAGGTATTTACAGATTGCAGAGGTACGTAATGGGTCCAGGGACTGGGCCCCAAAGTTTTGATAGCTGAACTAGGTACAAAGGTAATGAATCCTGTAAGAATGGTTACTTACGTTTATACATGGGTACAATCATGAACAAATTCCAGAGTAATGAGCAATTCACACTTCCACACCCGGTCACAACTGTAATGAGTTATTGGTGCAAATATTGATTGTTGAGTCACACACACACACACACACACACACACACACACACACACACACACACACACACACACACACACACACACACACACACACACACACACACACACACACACACACACACACACACACACACACACACACACACACACACACACACACACACACACACACACACACACACACACATACACACACACATGGGTTGCCAGAGAGCAACAAGAAAAACCAAGGGACAGGAGGAGGAAACTGCAAAGGAAGATTGGGCAGCAGAGCTCATAAAAAGGGATCATGAATGGGAAAAGAAACTAGTAGAACCTAGCATGAGAATGGAAGAGAGGATAGATATGGAAAGCAGGAAGTGGGAGGTGCATGTCAAAGCAGCAGAAGCTAGGATACAGAGTTTAGAAGAGGAATTGAAAAATCTGAAACAGCCTAAAGAACTAAAGAACATTTTGGGATTGACAACAGAGACTGCTACCTCAGCCACAAACAAGGGGACTGTAGGGAAAGAAGGGGCACAACTGCATGGAGAAGCTCTATCAGAGGAGACTGTAGCAAATGAAAGAGCTAAGCTTTATGTGGAGGCCCTAACAGACAACAACAGAGCCCAAGGAAAGCCGAGAAGGGAAAATGACAGGCCACTGAGCCCAAGTACATTAGCCAGTGAAACTGATGAAAGGAAAGCTGCAGTGGAGGAAACCAAATTAAATGAGGGGATACACAGGGATATGCAGTGGGAGAATGAAAGGGTGAGATCAGTCTTTGTGTATGGGCTCCAGGAAGTCGAAGGGGAAACATATGAAGCAAGAAAACAAGGGGAAAAAAAAGCAATTGAAAGCATCATGAAAGCAATAGGAGAAGACGATATGACCCAGCTGGAAAATTTTCGGAAAATAGGGGGGTTTGTAAAAAAAAGAACCCGGCCAGTGAGAGTGACCTTCAAGGCAGAAGCGACTCGGACCAGTATCCTGCAGGAGAAAGCACGATTAAGGGACATGACGGCATACAGGAAGGTGTATCTCGACCGCGACAGAACACAAGAAGAAAGGCAGAAACTGAGAGAGATGATACAAAGGCGAAAGGAGGAAAGAGAGGGGATGGAGAAGACAGACAGGAGATCCCAGACCCAGGAAGAAGATCAAATACAGCCTCCCTCACAACTTCCTATAGAAGCCTCCCAACCAGGTCAACCCCAGTGCAACCAAACACTCTAAATCAAAACACCCATGCCACATCCAATGCCCCCACCCACTACATTACAAACTCCACCCCCACAGCAACAACCCATAGTTCCTTACCAGGTCTCCCACTTCCCCAACCCCAATATACCTCCCAGACCACAGTCTTAGAAAAGAAGTTGAAGGTGTGGTATACAAATGCAGATGGAATAACAAACAAGTATGAGGAGTGGCACGAAAGAATCAAAGAGATCCCCAGACATAATAGCACTCACAGAAACAAAACTCACCAGAATAATAACAGATTCAATCTTTCCATCCAGATATCAAATCCTCAGGAAAGACAGAGGGAGGAGAGGGGGAGGAGGAGTTGCACTGCTCATTAAAAACCAGTGGGGTTTTGAGAAAATGGAAGGAATGGATGGCCCAGGCAAAAGGGACTACTTAGTAGGAACAATCCAGTCTGAGGGACATAAGGTGATAATTGCAGTAATGTACAACCCACCACAGAACTGCAGGAGGCCTAGAGAAGAATACGATGAGAGCAACAGAGCAATGATCGACACACTAGCCGAGGTGGCCAGGAGAGCACACATGGGGGAAGCAAAGTTACTAGTTATGGGTGATTTCAATCACAAGGAGATTGACTGGGAAAACCTGGAGCCCCATTGGGGTCCCGAAACATGGAGAGCCAAGATGATGGATGTGGTACTGGAAAACCTCATGCATCAACATGTTAGAGACACTACCAGAGAGAGAGAGGAGAGGATGAACCAGCAAGGTTGGACCTTGTATTCACCATGAGTAGTTCGGACATCGAGGGTATCATGTATGAAAGGCCCCTGGGAGCTAGTGATCATGTGGTTCTGTGCTTCGACTACATAGTTGAGCTCCAAGTGGAGAGAGTAGCAGGAATAGGCTGGGAAAAACTAAACTACAAAAGGGGGAACTACTCAGGCATGAGGAACTTCCTTCAAGACATTCAGTGGGAGAGGGAACTGACAGGAAAACCAGTACAAGAAATGATGGACTA
>NC_091359.1:21928453-21968453 GCF_038502225.1 Cherax quadricarinatus | reverse complement strand
TGAGCATCATCAAGGAAGCTTGAGAGGAGCCTAGAGCTAGAGCCTGAGCATCATCAAGGAAGCTTGAGAGGAGCCTAGAGCTAGAGCCTGAGCATCATCAAGGAAGCTTGAGAGGAGCCTAGAGCTAGAACCTAACCATCATCAAGGAAGCTTGAGAGGAGCCTAGAGCTAGAACCTAACCATCATCAAGGAAGCTTGAGAGGAGCCTAGAGCTAGAGCCTGAGCATCATCAAGGAAGCTTGAGAGGAGCCTAGAGCTAGAACCTAACCAACATCAAGGAAGCTTGAGAGGAGCCTAGAGCTAGAACCTAACCATCATCAAGGAAACTTGAGAGGAGCCTAGAGCTAGAACCTAACCATCATCAAGGAAGCTTGAGAGGAGCCTAGAGCTAGAACCTAACCATCATCAAGGAAACTTGAGAGGAGCCTAGAGCTAGAACCTAACCATCATCAAGGAAGCTTGAGAGGAGCCTAGAGCTAGAACCTAACCATCATCAAGGAAGCTTGAGAGGAGCCTAGAGCTAGAACCTGAGCATCATCAAGGAAGCTTGAGAGGAGCCTAGAGCTAGAGCCTGAGCATCATCAAGGAAGCTTGAGAGGAGCCTAGAGCTAGAGCCTGAGCATCATCAAGGAAGCTTGAGAGGAGCCTAGAGCTAGAACCTAACCATCATCAAGGAAGCTTGAGAGGAGCCTAGAGCTAGAACCTAACCATCATCAAGGAAGCTTGAGAGGAGCCTAGAGCTAGAGCCTGAGCATCATCAAGGCACCTCTCAAGGGTGCACCAACAACCTGCTCTACACTTCACACGTCTTATAATCATCACAGTTATATAAACCACACATTATTATTATTATTATAATCAAAAAGAAGCGCTAAACCACAAGGGCTATACAGCATATATATATATATATATATATATATATATATATATATATATATATATATATATATATATATATATATATATATACCACACAAACTTTGCTCTTCCACAATAACTTATAATTCTGGTCTTACATAAGATAAGATTTTTAACCCCGGAGGGTTAGCCACCCAGGATAACCCAAGAAAGTCAGTGCGTCATCGAGGACTGTCTAACTTATTTCCATTGGGGTCCTTAATCTTGTCCCCCAGGATGCGACCCACACCAGTCGACTAACACCCAGGTACCTATTTGCTGCTAGGTGAACAGGACAACAGGTGTAAGGAAACGTGTCGAATGTTTCCACCCGCCGGGAATCGAACCCGGGCCCTCCGTGTGTGAAGCGGGAGCTTTAGCCACCAGGCCACCGGGCCCACATTATGACCAAAATTATTATAAATAATGGCAGACTAGAAGTGTCTTCTCAACGTAAACAAACATTTCCTTGTGATGGTTTAGAAAAGCGACAAGTTGAAGAATTGAGACACTTATGCAACACTTGGGAATCTTTATTGAAGAAACGTTCAGTCCATCACTCTTGTTGGACTGAACACATCGATTCCAGGTTGAGGGACTGATTACCTCAAACTTCTCCTCTCCTTACTCATTTCTACTTTGTATTGGACTGATGAAGCCACTGTGTGGCGAAACGTTTCTTCAATAAAGATTTCCATGTGTTGTACAAGAATGGTATACAATACCGACAAGATGAAATTGAGACACATGCTACATCTGGGTATCTTTATTGTAGACGTTTCGCCATCCAGTGGCTTTATCAATACAAATTCCAGGACATAACTTGAAGACAGGAGAACTATGTACAGAAGATGAGGTAATCAGTCCCTCAACCTAGCAGTAGGTGCGAAGAGCACCATAGTCGTGGAGATTCTGAAGCAGATACGATACGATAAGACTCACAGGTAAGGACCCACAAGGGGCGAGGGACAAGTGGGGACAGTGCGAAGAATAGACGGTGAGAGGAATGTCTTGAGTTGAAGAGAGAAGAGTCAGGACTAAACCCAACTGCTAAGCCTGGATAAACAATAACGAAGACGACATAAAAGACAACAGGGACTCTGCGGATGCTGACTGCAACTGACTGGAAGCACTTCAACTTGCAATGACTGGATATGGTTCAGGGACACGTTGTTGCAAAGGCGACGCAAAAACGCACATCGCAAGCACTTCAGCCCTAAAAACGCACAAAGACACAGCTATACGGCAATGGCACTTTTAAGTTATTTGAATTTTTAAGCAAAAGTCAGATATTTTATGTGTATTGTGGTGGAGGTGCCGGATCATTCAATGATTGAAAAAGATTTACATTATTGTAAGGACGTCTGAGAGTATCAGCTAAGTATGTAGTCCAGTAGTCATGATATGTTTCAAGTCTGTCAAGTTGTTTGTCACTAAGTGTCTTCCAGTATACGTTCAAAGCTGGTGTGTTTGTCGTGAGGTGGAGAGATTCACTGGTGGCAAATTCGTCCCACCTCACTCCCAACACCCAACGTAATGCACGATTCTGGATACGTTGAAATTTTAGTGCGTTTGTCTTGGCGATTAACGTCAGAGCGAGTGGAAAGTAAGAGAGTAGAGGACGAATGAGTGCTTTGTAAAGATGTAGTTTTGTCTTGGGACTGGCTCCTCGCAGCTTATATACCCTTGAGAGTGCAGTTCCCGCCAGTATGGTCTTTGCAGTAATGTGAGATTTTAAGTTCAGTGTGTGGTCGAGGGTAATACCAAGGACAACTGTCGTGAAGGAGCGTGGGATGGGGGTACGGGAGGTGCTTGTTTTGAGTTCGACAGGAGTGGGGACATCACGCATTCTATGGAAGTAAGTGATTTTTGACTTATTTGGGTTGGTTTTGATGCGCCATAATAATTCCCAGGCGGTAATCCTGTCGACCTCTCTTTGTGTTCTGCGTGCAAGGAAACGAAAGTTTTCATGTGTTGTGAGTTGAGTGATGTCTGCGTAAGAAAGGGTAATTGTGTTTGGGTAAAGAGGTTCAGGTAAATCATTCGTGTAGAGTATATATAAGGTGGGAGATAGGACAGAGCCTTGGGGACACCCGCTTTTAATGTGAAATAGTCCGAATAATGATCTCTGAACCGTATACGCATCATTCGGCCATCTAAAAAATGGCATAATAATTTCATCATATTTAGAGTTAAGTCAAAGGAAGTGCAAAGTTTGTATTTTAATCCTTCATGCCAAACAGTGTCAAAAGATTTCTCTACATCTTTGGCGACAAGGGCGGAGGTACAGTTCTGGGCTTTATTGATACGTATATAGTTCAGGATTATATTCAAAACGTCTTGGGTAGATCGTTTTTTTCGGAAACCGAATTGTCTTTCAGTAAGCAAGTTATGTGTCTCTAGGTGAGTCCTGAGTCGCATATTTACAAGTCGTTCAAAGGTCTTACCCAAAATTTCAAGGAGGCTAATTGGTCTATAGTTCTTGGGGTCAGTCAAGTCTTTCCCAGGTTTTGGTATGAGACATGCAGTTGCAGATTTAAAGAATGGGGGGAAATAGCCAGATGCAAGAGAGGCATTAAAGAGGTCAGTGATAGCAGAAGCAACAGAAAGTGGAAGGTGACGAAGGACTGAATGTGACAGACCTGAAGCACCTGGAGCTTTTTTTGGAAGGTGTGTTAGTAAGAAGTGAACATCATTTACAGTAAAAGGAGAGTTTAGAGGATGTGTGGAAGATAGGGTGTTTAGGTTTATGATTGGATCAGGATTGGTTAAATCTTCATGGTTGGATACCCATCTCTCTATGTCTAATGTGTGTGCTATGACAGCTTGGTCTGGTGGATGTGGGTGGAAGATGTTTTCCCATATGTCTTTGAAAATATGTACCGCTTCAGCAGGGTCAGAGATCTGTCTGTTGTTGCTGTTTATGTGTCTAAAGGTTGTGGATCGAGGGGTGCCTGTAAGTTTCCGAATGGATGACCAGAATGCTTTGGGATCTCTTGTACGCTGTACATCTGTATGATTTATAACTGATTGCCAATGTCGGGCGTGGTCATCGTCTAGGCTATGGATGATATGTGTACGTAAAATAGTGAGGTCCCATCGGATGATATTGAGTCTGTTTTGGTTTGCTAGGAAACGGTGTCTGTAACATGTGAGTAATCTTTTTGTTCTTTCTGATGGGCGAAAAGAGTATCGTACTTTGTGGTATGTCATTGGGACAACCTCTGTGGCAGTTTGGGTAATTGATTGTTGAATGCATTGAATTTGTGTGTCTATGTCTGATACTGGTCTATTGTCATAGTTGTGTGTGAGATCAAGAGTGTTTAGACGTTGTTTGAACAGATCCCAGTCTGCCTGAGAATAAGCTGGAGAGGGGCGAACTGGAATGAGTATAGGATTTGAGGAAATATGCAAAATGATAGGAATGTGGTCAGATCCAGAGAGCGGTCCTGGTGTTGTGTAGTGATGTAAGCGATTACTAGCTCTGTTTGTAAAAATTTTATCAGGGGTGCCTTGGCCGTTGTGTGTATAGACTGTTGGGAAGTAAGGTCCGAGGTGTATGAGATGTTTCTGTGTTACAAGTGTATGAAGTTGCCTTCCACGCAAATTTGTGGAGTTGTCATGGAAATCTGTGTGTTTGGCATTTAGGTCGGCAAGTAGGTATACAGGGAGATGTGTATGATTAAAAAGAATGGTTAAATCATGAATGTTAATGTTTTGATGAGGTCTGGTATATGTCGTGTACAGGATGATGGGTCCGTGTATCGTGTAAATTTTCACAGCCATGCTGTGAGAATATGTAAATGGAAGGGATAAGAACTCATGTTTAATTGTACTTTTAACAAGAATAGCTACGCCATTCCAGTGTTCGGCAGGAGATTGACGGGCTGTATTTTCTAAGTGTCTGACACGTTGATCATCACGTACACACGTGCTGTTTAATAACAACACGTCTGGTTGTTCTGATTCAACGAGGTCAGCAAGAATGTATTTGTTTGCGTTATAAGCTCTTATGTTAAATTGAATAACCTTAAGGGCCATGGTGGGGGTTACTTGAAGGTCGAAATTGTAAGTCCTTCCTATTTTTATCGTGCTAACCCAGCACCCGATCTATATTTGGTCGGTTGTGTTTTACGGTTTCTGGATTGAGAACGGGAAGGGGAAGGTGAGAGGGGCCTGGAGTAGGAGGTGGGACTAGGTGTAGTGTTAAGATGAGAGGATGAGTTGGGGCGAGAGGGAGAGGGCGAGGGCGGGGCTTGATTCATTAAGTGCTGAACTTTAACCAGACAGTCGTCGAATCCGGGAGAGTTGATATACTGTTGTACCATAGTAGGAGTTAGTTAGTTTAATATGTTTATTATGCACCCCATACCCATCCTGTGGGCGGTAGTCAAAAGATTACAGAGGTACATAATTGGTCCAGGGACTGGACTCCAAAGTTTTGATAGCTGAGCAAGTTACAGAGGTAATGAACTCACAATTTACAAAGGTAATGAACTCACAATTTACAAAGGTAATGAACTCACAATTTACAAAGGTAATGAACTCCAGGTAAGTCTGGTCACAATCATGACAAGTTACAAAGGTATTTACAGATTACAGAGGTACGTAATGGGTCCAGGGACTGGGCCCCCAAAGTTTTGATAGCTGAACTAGGTACAAAGGTAATGAGCTCACAAGTTACAAAGGTAATGAATTCTGTAGAATGGTTACTTACGTTTAGACTTTGGCTACAATCATGAACAAATTATAGAGTAATGAGCAATTCACACTTCCACACCCGGTCACAATTGTAATGAGTTATTGGTGCAAATATTGATTGTTGAGTCACACACACACACACACACACACACACACACACACACACACACACACACACACACACACACACACACACACACACACACACACACACACACACACACTTTAGTTTAATATCTTTATGCACCCCATACCCATCCTGTGGGCGGTAGTCAAAAGATTACAAAGGTACATAATGGGTCCAGTGACTGGACCCCAAAGTTATGATAGCTGAACTAGTTACAAAGGTAATGAACTCCAGGTAGATCTGGTCACTAATCATGGCAAGTTACAGAGGTAATGAATCAGCTTCACTCCTATACATGGTTACAGTCATGAACAAATTACAAAGTAATGAACCACTGATACGTCACACCTGGTCACAATTGTAATGAGTTATAAATACAAATATTAAGTGGATCATACACCCACACTAGTGCGCGCGCGTACATACACGAGGGCGCACGCACGGACATGTGCACACGAGTTAGTTTAGTTTAATATGTTTATTATGCACCCCATACCCATCCTGTGGGCGGTAGTCAAAAGATTACAGAGGTACATAATGGGTCCAGGGACTGGGCCTCAAAGTTTTGATAGCTGAGCAAGTTACAGAGGTAATGAATTCACAATTTACAAAGGCAATGAACTCACAATTTACAAAGGTAATGAACTCCAGGTAGGTCTAGTCACAATCATTACAAGTTACAAAGGTATTTACAGATTACAGAGGTACACAATGGGTCCAGGGACCGGGCTCCAAAGTTTTGATGGCTGAACTAGGTACAAGGTAATGAACTCACAAGTTACAACGGTAATGAACTCACAAGTTACAAAGGTAATGAATACTGTAAGAATGGTTACTTACGTTTATACATGGTTGCAATCATGAACAAATTTTAGAGTAATGAGCAATTCACACTTCCACACCCGGTCACAACTGTAGTGAGTTATTGGTGCAAATGTTGATTGCTGAGTCTCTCTCTCTCTCACACACACACACACACACACACACACACACACACACACACATACAAATTCATACACACACACACATAAACACACACACACATACACACACACAAACTCATACACACACGCACACACACTCATACACACACACACACACACTCATACACACACTCACACTCATACACACACACACACTCATACTCACACACACACACACACACACACACACACACACACACTCACACACATACACACAAACACACACACACACACACACACACACACACACACACACACACACACACACACACACACGAGCGTACAAATATATGCATACACACAAGGACGCACACCCACACACACACACCCACACACACACACACACCAACACCCACACACACACACCCTCACACACACCCACACACACTCCCTCACACACACCCACACACACACACCCACACACACACATAAGGAATCGTTCAGGACCCTGTACACCGTATACGTTAGGCCCATATTGGAGTATGCGGCACCAGTTTGGAACCCACACCTAGCCAAGCACGTAAAGAAACTAGAGAAAGTGCAAAGGTTTGCAACAAGACTAGTCCCAGAGCTAAGAGGTATGTCCTACGAGGAGAGGTTAAGGGAAATCAACCTGACGACACTGGAGGACAGGAGAGATAGGGGGGACATGATAACGACATACAAAATACTGAGGGGAATTGACAAGGTGGACAAAGACAGGATGTTCCAGAGTTTGGACACAGCAACAAGGGGACACAGTTGGAAGCTAAAGACACAGATGAATCACAGGGATGTTAGGAAGTATTTCTTCAGCCACAGAGTAGTCAGGAAGTGGAATAGTTTGGGAAGCGATGTAGTGGAGGCAGGATCCATACATAGCTTTAAGCAGAGGTATGATAAAGCTCACGGCTCGGGGAGAGTGACCTAGTAGCGATCAGTGAAGAGGCGGGGCCAGGAGCTCGGACTCGACCCCCGCAACCTCAACTAGGTGAGTACAACTAGGTGAGTACACACACACACCCACACATGCACACACACACCCACACACGCACACACACACCCACACACGCACACACACACACACACACACGCACACACACACACACACACACCCTCACACACACCCGCACACACACCCTCACACACACCCACACACACACACCCACACACACACACACACACCCACACACGCACACACACACCCACACACGCACACACACACCCACACACGCACACACACACACACACACACACACACACACACACACACACACACACACACACACACACACACACACCCTCACACACACCCACACACACACACACACACACACACACACACACACACACACACACACACACACACACACACACACACACACACACACACACACACATGCACACATGTGGTAATGCTTTATTTACAGCTAGCAAAGTCAGGGTATTTCTCCAGAATGGTCTGCAATATACCACTGTGGATAAAATACTTAGACTTGAGAGTAGGAGAACGAGAAGGACGAGTAGAGGAAGAATGAGGGTGAGATCGTTTGGTGTTGGAGCCAGAACTGGTGGAAGGATTAGAAGGACAGGATTTTGGCATATGGGTGGAAGGAGAAGGGTCTGCCTGAGTAGAAGCTTGAAGAGGAGTTTCTGGAGTGGAGAGAGAGGAGTTGGGAAAAGGTTCATCCTTAGGAAGAAAGAAATCAGGAGGGAAAATGATGGGGTCAAAGTTGTTGGCTTTCAAAAGATCATTCAGCATCGTTGGATAGTTGGCACTTTTAAATGCTTTATGACAGTATACAGCAGTGAGCACAATGGTCTCAAGGATATTAGATTGTTTTGAGGATGAAGAGGCTGAGGGAAGGTTGGTTTGTGCAGCAGCAGCATAGGAAGGATAAGTTGTAGAAGTGGTAGCAGGAGGAACATAAGAGTTTGGTTGGTAAGTGGATGAGAATGTTGTCTGTGTTTGTGAGCGTGGAGTCAAGACTGGGTTTGGGAGGTTCAGAGGTTGGTCTTTCCGTAATGAAGAAACATAATCCTTACGAGTAGGGCAGTTGAAAGAAGTAGCAGAATGTGCCTGAGAGCAGTGCAAACATTTTAGAGTGTTGGAACATTTTTGCCATGTGTGGCCTGGAGAAGAACACTTGGAACACAGCTGTTGCTTGTCACAAGTATTCTTTAGATGTCCAAACTCAAGGCATTTGTAGCACTGATGAATAGCGACATAGTTAGGTAGAAACAATGAAGTAGGTGGAATAAGAAAATAGTTAGCTCGAACACCATGTTTGAACAGTTTATCAGCCTCATCTGGAGTGGAACATCTGATCTTAAGGATATTAGAGCGTTCAGGATGGAAAAGTTCCTCAACTGTGACTTGATTTTGAGTTGAAATGTCTGTCATCAAGGCGTCTTTGTTCTGGGTGTATTCGTTTAGCAGTGATGAGTCAACAAATTTTGCCACGACTGTACTCCTGGCCTTTTGATCAGGAGCCCAATCGATAGCAAAACCTGCCTGAAAGAGCTTTTCTCGGACTTCCTTACTTGTACATAGGTCATAGTTGACAGGATCAAGATTAACCTTACATCCGGTATGAGTCTTGAATATGTTTATCATTCGAGCCTGGGTAATATTGAAAAAGGTAGAGGCATAGTCAATCGTATCCTTGTCAGCTTTAGAGTACTTTAACATCAAGGCCATTGTCGGAAAACTGGGTCTCTGTGCAGTTGCCATGATGACAACAGCACAGGTGGATATGCCGCTTGAATCGTGAGTGGCGTCTAAGGGGCGTCAAGTGCGTAATTCTGACAGATCATGTTTGTGTCGTAAGTGTACCTGCCAAGATTAGGCTTCCCGTGCGTTAATTACAAGGAATGCAGCCACGGGCACCGGACCAGACGAATACTCCCACCGACGCAGGAGCAGGTCCAGCCGATCCAGAAAAAGGAAGAAAATTTTAGAGGAGAGAAAGGTGCTGGTGTCTCCAGAGCGATATAGTCAAGCCGATCCACTGTGTGGGGATCTTTAACCACCTCAATGAAGAGGGCTTGGCTGGCCTCTGAGGAGATTACGGCACAACAGAGAGCTAAACCCGTGTCACACAAAAAAAAGATATTGGTTTAAAAAAAGCTGTCTAATTCTCAAAGATGCCTTCACAACCGAACAATGTAAGAGGATGTCGGTATGCAAGGATTACACATACACAGAGTGCATAGGTGTGGTCGTGATGCTCTTGAACAATATACCAGCAGGTAACATCCAACAGGTTGAGGTGGGAAGACTTCACCCAGCTGCAAGAGTGCAGAGGCCAACGGTCTGCCCTGGGGCAGACAGCCAGCGACGCACCAAGTCCTGGAGCCAAGATGAAGAGTTTCCAGAAATCAACCAATCAGGCAATGTCTTCTTAAAACAAGAAAATCAATGCTATTTTTCCTTAACAAACACACCAAAAGCTTCTTCCAGCAAGTGGATCGCAAGGCAGCCAATCAGGAGCAAGCAAACCATACCCCCGGCCGGGATTGAACCCGCGGTCATAGAGTCTCAAAACTCCAGCCCGTCGCGTTAGCCACTAGACCAGCTAGCCACAATAAGATTCATCCAACTAGGTATATTTCTACACCATAGGAAAGTTAGCACAGGCACCTCTGTGACCACAAATGCAAGTTTTTACAGACGAATCTCCAGCTAGCGTGGCCGTGACGAACTCTAGCTCTATGACCGCGGGTTCAATCCCGGCCGGGGGTATGGTTTATTTGCAATCGTGTCATTACGATTTCTTAAGTCAGGAGCAAGCAAAGCATGCAGCCAATCAGGAGCAAGCAAAGCATACAGCCAACCGGGAGCAGGTACGTCTGTCCAATGCGGAAGCTAGCAGAGGAATGTCTTCTGTCTTGTCTCTGAAGCAGAAGCAAGGCGCCTGACGCTTATATAGTAACGTCAGGTGGAAATGGGACGGGCATAGTCACTGGTAGGCGGGATTCCCCAGTGGAAGTAGGTCCTACCCAAAAATTCACTTTATTTACACTTTTTCCGTAACCTACGAGTGTTTATTACAGTTAACCATCGTAAATCTCCGTTTTCTCTCATAATAGTGCCTAGAGAATGGATATATGATCCTGAGATGTGATTTGTCCGTAGACTTTTTTTCACTGGGGCGTCATATTATGCTATATATTATTTGTTCTGGTGTACTTTTATGTTTCTATGCTATTATTATATCGCCTTATGTCATATTAGATCAATTGGGATAGGTAAATAAGGCTTATACTTGTTATTAGCATGGGTGTGGAATATTTTGTTGGCTGGTGTGTCGGCCATCTCAACACTATTCCCAGCGGAGGTTCCTGATTGGTTCTTGGACCATATTAACTCCGCCCACTCCACCAGATTCTCAAATTGTGAATTTGTATTATATTAGATGTAAAGATATAAGAAAAAATGGGGCGTCATGGCGCTTGCTGGGCAAGGCGCTGTCACCATGCCTGTTATAAATAATAATAATATATTTATTTACTACAAGAACAAGTACATGATATACAGACCATAGCTGACATCAGTGACATTACTACATAGAAAGTCCTTTGTTATGCTGAGCATTTGGGGCACATTAGGTCAGTGTCCCAGGATGCCACCCACACCAGTCAACTAACACCCAGGAAGTGACCCACACTAGTCCACTAACACCCAGGATGTGACCCACACCAGTCCACTAACAACCAGGACGCCACCCACACCAGTCCACTAACACCCAGGATGCCACCCACACCAGTCCACTAACACCCAGGATGCAACCCACACCAGTCCACTAACACCCAGGATGTGACCCACACCAGTCCACTAACAACCAGGATGTGACCCACACCAGTCCACTAACAACCAGGATGTGACCCACACCAGTCCACTAACACCCAGGATGCCACCCACACCAGTCCACCAACACCCAGGATGTGACCCACACCAGTCCACTAACAACCAGGATGCCACCCACACCAGTCCACTAACACCCAGGATGCCACCCACACCAGTCCACTAACACCCAGGATGCAACCCACACCAGTCCACTAACACCCAGCATGTGACCCACACCAGTCACTAACAACCAGGATGTGACCCACACCAGTCCACTAACAACCAGGATGTGACCCACACCAGTCTACTAACACCCTGGATGCAACCCACACCAGTCCACCAACACCCAGGATGTGACCCACTCCTGTCCACGAACACCCAGGATGTGACCCACTCCAATCCACTAACACCCAGGATGCTACCCACACCAGTCCACTAACACCCAGAATGCGACCCACACCAGTCCACTAACACCCAGGATGCAACTCACATCAGTCCACTAACACCCAGGATGTGACCCACACCAGTCAACTAACACCCAGGATGCAACCCACACCAGTCCACTAACACCCAGGATGTGACCCACACCAGTCAACTAACACCCAGGATGTGACCCACACCAGTCAACTAACACCCAGGATGTGACCCACACCAGTCCACTAACACCCAGGATGTGACCCACACCAGTCCACTAACACCCAGGAAGCCACCCACACCAGTCAACTAACACCCAGGATGTGACCCACACCAGTCCACTAACACCCATGATGTAACCCACACCAGTCAACTAACACCCAGGATGTAACCCACACCAGTCCACTAACACCCAGGATGTGACCCACACCAGTCCACTAACACCCAGGATGTGACCCACACCAGTCCACTAACACCCAGGATGTGACCCACACCAGTCAACTAACACCCAGGATGTAACCCACGCCAGTCAACTAACACCCAGGATGTGACTCACACCAGTCAACTAACACCCAAGATGTGACCCACACCAGTTCACTAACACCCAGGATGCAACCCACACCAGTCCACTAACACCCAGGATGTGACCCACACCAGTCCACTAACACCCAGGACGCCATCCACACCAGTCCACTAACACCCAGGATGCCACCCACACCAGTCCACTAACACCCAGGATGCGACCCACACCAGTCCACTAACACTCAGGATGTGACCCACACCAGTCAACTAACACCCAGGATGTAACCCACACCAGTCAACTAACACCCAGGATGTGACTCACACCAGTCAACTAACACCCAAGATGTGACCCACACCAGTTCACTAACACCCAGGATGCAACCCACACCAGTCCACTAACACCCAGGATGTGACCCACACCAGTCCACTAACACCCAGGATGCCACCCACACCAGTCCACTAACACCCAGGATGCCACCCACACCAGTCCACTAACACCCAGGATGCCCACTGAAAGATTTGGTTGATGTCCGCCTGGAGCCTTGCAGTGTCTGCAATGGAAGACACTGTCATGCAGATTCGGGTGTCATCTGCAAAGGAAGACACGGTGCTGTGGCTGACATTCTTGTCTATGTCGGATATGAGGATGAGGAACAAGATGGGAGCTAGTACTGTGCCTTGTGGAACAGAGCTTTTCACCGTAGCTGCCTCGGACTTTACTCTGTTGACGACTACTCTCTGTGTTCTGTTAGTGAGGAAATTATAGATCCATCGACCGACTTTTCCTGTTATTCCTTTAGCACGCATTTTGTGCGCTATTATGCCATGGTCACACTTGTCGAAGGCTTTTGCAGTCTGTATATATTACATCTGCATTCTTTTTGTCTTCTAGTGCATTTAGGACCTTGTCGTAGTGATCCAATAGTCCACTAACACCCAGGATGCCACCCACACCAGTCCACTAACACGCAGGATGCGACCCACACCAGTAAACTAACACCCAGGATGCCACCCACACCAGTCGAGTGGCTAGCTGGTCGAGTGGCTAGTTGGTCGAGTGGCTAGCTGGTTCAGTGGCTAGCTGGTCCAGTGGCTAACTGGTCCAGTGGCTAGCTGGTCCAGTGGCTAGCTGGTCGAGTGGCTAGCTGGTCCAGTGGCTAGCTGGTCGAGTGGCTAGCTGGTCCAGCTAGCTGGTGCAGTGGCTAGTTGGTCCAGCTAGCTGGTCCAGTGGCTAGTTGGTCCAGCTAGCTGGTCCAGTGGCTAGCTGGTCCAGTGGCTAGCTGGTCCAGTGGCTAGCTGGTCGAGTGGCTAGCTGGTTCAGTGGCTAGCTGGTCCAGTGGCTAGTTGGTCCAGCTAGCTGGCCCAGTGGCTAGCTGGTGCAGTGGCTAGTTGGTCCAGCTAGCTGGTCCAGTGGCTAGCTGGTCCAGTGGCTAGCTGGTCCAGTGGCTAGCTGGTCGAGTGGCTAGCTGGTCGATTGGCTAGCTGGTCCAGTGGCTAGCTGGTCCAGTGGCTAGCTGGTCGGGTGGCTAACTGGTCGAGTGGCTAGCTGGTCCAGCTAGCTGGTCCAGTGGCTAGCTGGTCCAGTGGCTAGCTGGTCGGGTGGCTAGCTGGTCCAGCTAGCTGGTCCAGTGGCTAACGCGACGGTCTGGAGTTTTGAGACTGTGATCGCGGGTTCGAACCCCACCCGTGGTATGGTTAATAAGGAAGTATTTTTTTTTTTTGTCTGTTTATGATTCCATAATGTTCTGATTTAAGCAGCAAGATGTTGTGATCTACTGTATCAAAAACTTTATTTAAATTAATAAAAAAAAAGCCCATTGGATTTTATTAACTTCAAGAGATGAAGAGATTAAGTTAAGAATCTTTATTATTGCACAATGCCTACCTAGCGAGGCTCGCAGGAGCCTCTGTCTAACTCTTCTGCAATGTTGTGTACATTATTCTCAAACAACAATTACAAATTACTCAGAAAAAGATTGTGAGATGCGAGATTCCCAGCCAGAGTAGAAACATTGGGCGTGTTTCTTTCCACCTGTTGTCTATGTCCCCATCAGTAAAATGGGTACCTGGGTGTTAGTGGACTGGTGTGGGTGGCATCCTGGGTGTTAGTGGACTGGTGTGGGTCACATCCTGGGTGTTAGTGGACTGGTGTGGGTCGCATCCTGGGTGTTAGTGGACTGTGTGGGTCGCATCCTGGGTGTTAGTGGACTGGTGTAGGTCACATCCTGGGTGTTAGTGGACTGGTGTGGGTCGCATCCTGGGTGCTAGTGGACTGGTGTGGGTCGCATCCTGGGTGTTAGTGGACTGGTGTGGGTCACATCCTGGGTGTTAGTGGACTGGTGTGGGTCACATCCTGGGTGTTAGTGGACTGGTGTGGGTCGCATCCTGGGTGTTAGTGGACTGGTGTGGGTTGCATCCTGGGTGTTAGTGGACTGGTGTGGGTCGCATCCTGGGTGTTAGTGGACTGGTGTGGGTCGCATCCTGGGTGTTAGTGGACTGGTGTGGGTCGCATCCTGGGTGTTAGTGGACTGGTGTGGGTCGCATCCTGGGTGTTAGTGGACTGGTGTGGGTCACATCTTGGGTGTTAGTGGACTGGTGTGGGTCGCATCCTGGGTGTTAGTGGACTGGTGTGGGTCGCATCCTGGGTGTTAGTGGACTGGTGTGGGTCGCATCCTGGGTGTTAGTGGACTGGTGTGGGTCGCATCCTGGGTGTTAGTGGACTGGTGTGGGTCACATCCTGGGTGTTAGTGGACTGGTGTGGGTCACATCCTGGGTGGTAGTGGACTGGTGTGGGTCGCATCCTGGGTGTTAGTGGACTGGTGTGGGTCGCATCCTGGGTGTTAGTGGACTGGTGTGGGTCGCATCCTGGGTGTTAGTGGACTGGTGTGGGTCGCATCCTGGGTGTTAGTGGACTGGTGTGGGTCGCATCCTGGGTGTTAGTGAACTCGTGTGGGTCGCATCATCCTGGGTGTTAGTGGACTGATGTGCTTCGCATCCTGGGTGTTAGTGGAATAGTGTTGGTCGCATCCTGGGTGTTAGTGGACTGGTGTGGGCCGCATCCTGGGTGTTAGTGGACTGGTGTGGGTCGCATCCTGGGTGTTAGTGGACTGGTGTGGGTCACATCCTGGGTGTTAGTGGACTGGTGTGGGTCACATCCTGGGTGTTAGTGGACTGGTGTGGGTCGCATCCTGGGTGTTAGTGGACTGGTGTGGGTGGCATCCTGGGACACTGACCTAATTTGTCCGAGATGCTCAGCATAACAAGTGGCTTTCTATGTAGTAGTATGTTATTGTTGTCAGCTAGGACTGTATACCATGTACATGTACTTGTAGTAAATAAAGATTATATTATGGTGGACCTGGGTGCAACAAGGGCATGTGGACCAGGATGAATTACAACTGGAAATGCTTAATAGTGAAGATAAAGTAAGGCAGCTGAAGCTAAATCTGCCAAATTGTTCACAGTGTCCAGAATATCTTACTGCAAATTATGTCACAGCTGGAACAAAGTCAGTATGGTACTGTACTAGGGTAAGTAAACCTAATTTTGTAGTACCAGAGTAGGTTACCAGGTTCAAACACCTACACACCTGTAAGGAGTGTAATGGTTTACTTGATAATATCGAGGAAACTCTTAGTATAAAACAGTTTACGAAGACAACTAAAAGTTACCTGATGAATGACACTACAGAAAGTGATTTCTAGTATAGTTAACATTTTATATAAGTGTAACATTAACCCTTTAGTGTTTGGTCAGTGAAACAACGTGAATGTGCTTGTAGTATGTTAGTGCATGGTGTCCTATGGTGTTCCATGGTGTCCCATGGTGTCCTATGGTGTTCCATGGTGTCCCATGGTGTCCTATGGTGTTCCATGGTGTCCCATGGTGTTCCATGGTGTCCTATGGTGTTGCATGGTGTCCCATGGTGTCATGGTGTTCCATGGTGTTCCATGGTGTCCTATGGTGTTCCATGGTGTCCCATGGTGTTCCATGGTGTCCTATGGTGTTCCATGGTGTTCCATGGTGTCCCATGGTGTCCTATGGTGTCCCATGGTGTCCTATGGTGTTCCATGGTGTTCCATGGTGTTCCATGGTGTCCCATGGTGTCCTATGGTGTTCCATGGTGTCCCATGGTGTCCTATGGTGTTCCATGGTGTCCTATGGTGTTCCATGGTGTCCCATGGTGTCCTATGGTGTTCCATGGTGTTCCATGGTGTCCCATGGTGTTCCATGGTGTCCTATGGTGTTGCATGGTGTCCCATGGTGTTTCATGGTGTTCCATGGTGTTCCATGGTGTCCTATGGTGTTCCATGGTGTCCCATGGTGTTCCATTGTGTCCTATGGTGTTCCATGGTGTCCCATGGTGTCCTATGGTGTTCCATGGTGTCCCATGGTGTTCCATGGTGTCCTATGGTGTTGCATGGTGTCCCATGGTGTTCCATGGTGTTCCATGGTGTTCCATGGTGTCCTATGGTGTTCCATGGTGTCCCATGGTGTCCTATGGTGTTCCATGGTGTCCCATGGTGTCCTATGGTGTTCCATGGTGTTCCATGGTGTCCTATGGTGTTCCATGGTGTTCCATGGTGTCCTATGGTGTTCCATGGTGTTCCATGGTGTCCTATGGTGTTCCATGGTGTTCCATGGTGTCCTATGGTGTTCCATGGTGTTCCATGGTGTTCCATGGTGTCCCATGGTGTCCTATGGTGTTCCATGGTGTTCCATGGTGTCCCATGGTGTCCTGTGGTGTCCCATGGTGTCCTGTGGTGTTCCATGGTGTTCCATGGTGTTCCATGGTGTCCCATGGTGTCCTATGGTGTTCCATGGTGTCCTATGGTGTTCCATGGTGTTCCATGGTGTTCCATGGTGTCCCATGGTGT
The DNA here is from genome assembly GCF_038502225.1 of Cherax quadricarinatus. NCBI lineage: Eukaryota > Metazoa > Arthropoda > Malacostraca > Decapoda > Parastacidae > Cherax > Cherax quadricarinatus. The sequence goes on along the minus strand of NC_091359.1, from coordinate 21,951,104 downwards.
TCCATGGTGTCCCATGGTGTCCCATGGTGTTCCATGGTGTTCCATGGTGTCCTATGGTGTTCAATGGTGTTCCATGGTGTTCCATGGTGTTCCATGGTGTTCCATGGTGTTCCATGGTGTCCCATGGTGTTCCATGGTGTTCCTTGGTGTCCCATGGTGTCCCATGGTGTCCCATGGTGTCCCATGGTGTCCCATGGTGTCCCATGGTGTCCCATGGTGTCCCATGGTGTCCCATGGTGTCCCATGGTGTCTCATGGTGTCCCATGGTGTCTCATGGTGTCCCATGGTGTCCCATGGTGTCCCATGGTGTTCCATGGTGTCCCATGGTGTCCCATGGTGTTCCATGGTGTTCCATGGTGTCCCATGGTGTCCCATGGTGTCCCATGGTGTTCCATGGTGTCCCATGGTGTCCCATGGTGTCCCATGGTGTCCCATGGTGTCCCATGGTGTCCCATGGTGTCCCATGGTGTTCCATGGTGTTCCATGGTGTTCCATGGTGTCCCATGGTGTCCCATGGTGTTCCATGGTGTTCCATGGTGTCCCATGGTGTCCCATGGTGTCCCATGGTGTCCCATTGTGTTCCATGGTGTTCCACGGTGTCCCATGGTGTCCCATGGTGTCCCATGGTGTCCCATGGTGTTCCATGGTGTCCCATGGTGTTCCATGGTGTTCCATTGTGTCCCATGGTGTTCCATGGTGTCCCATGGTGTTCCATGGTGTCCCATGGTGTCCCATGGCTCGGATACCAATACTTGTACATTCGCCTCACACACTCAGTGTCCGTGGTTCAATTCCCAGCACAGATGGAAGCGCTGGGCACGTTACCTTACACCTGCTGTTCCTGTTCACCTAGCAGTAAGTAGGTACCTGGGTGTTAGTTGACTGGTGTGGGTCACACCCTGGGGGGACAGGAGTGAAGGACCACAATGGAAATAAGACAGACAGTCCTGGATGATGCACTGACTTTATTGGGTTATACCTGGTGGCTAACACTCCATGGGTTAAAAATCCAACCAAATCTTATCTTATAGTCCATTCTAAGACCTGTGAACTGTGACTTTTGTAATATCTTTGATAGTATTTTATGAAATTTTGAAAGCAAGTCCAGTCATTATTTCTACTTATGAGCAATTGTGAACAAGTGGGAAACACATTCTCCCAAATCTAGAACTACAATGCTTCACATCTCAGTTCCTGACTCCACTTAAACCCTTTCTCTATTTCTACGACTAAGAACACACCTCTCCAGCGCTATTCTCGGTCTGTCCGGTCTTCCCCACTCATCCCTTTCATTCACCAAGGTTTTAAACCCTTTCTCTATTTCTACGACTAAGAACACACCTCTCCAGCGCTATTCTCGGTCTGTCTGCTGGGGCTGCTGCTGGGGATTGTGCCTTAGATACACCAGCCATCTTAAATATTTTGTTCAGTTTTTTAAGCACTCGATCATCATCTGCAACTGGTTTACCCGGAGAGGGTTTCGGGGGTCAACGTCCCCGCGGCCCTGTCTGAGATAAGATAAGATAAGATTTCGTTCGGATTTTTAACCCCGGAGGGTTAGCCACCCAGGATAACCCAAGAAAGTCAGTGCGTCATCGAGGACTGTCTAACTTATTTCCATTGGGGTCCTTAATCTTGTCACCCAGGATGCGACCCACACCAGTCGACTGACACCCAGGTACCTATTTGCTGCTAGGTGAACAGGACAACAGGTGTAAGGAAACGTGTCGAAATGTTTCCACCCGCCGGGAATCGAACCCGGGCCCCTCCGTGTGTGAAGCGGAAGCTTTGGCCACCGGGCCACCAGGCCTCATGGTGGATCAGGGAGTGAAAGTTGTCTTATGGAGGATTTCATTGCTTCACTTTATTATGATCTTACACACAAATAATGATGACCAAGTCATCCTGACTCTCACTCTCATGCTTAGTTATGTATATTTACTCAAATTAAGTTTAATTAACAACTGTCCATTAATAAACAGAAAGGTTCAGGCGGGGATCGAATCGCCGTCCTCACATTTACAGTCCGACGCTCTACCGACTGAGCTAACCAAGGAAATTAAACGAAAGTATTCAGAAGTAATTGTATTGTATTACAGTACAGTAGTCAAAAGGTTACAGAGGAACATAATGGGTCCAGGGACTGGGCCCAGAAAGTTTTGATAGCTGAACTAAGTACAAAGGTAATGAATCAAGTAAGGAAATTTACTTAGGTTTATACATGGCTAAAATCATAAACAAATTATACAGTAATGAGTAATTATAACGTCCACACCCGGTCACAACTGTAATGAGTTATTGGTTGAAATATACACACACATACACACACACAGGGACTTAATACACACACACATACACATACACACACATACACATACACACACACACATACACACACACACATACACACACACATACATACACACAGGAGCTGTGACTCGACCCCTGCAACCACAAATAGGTGAGTACACAGGGATTTAAGACACATACAGGGACTTATTAACACACACACACACAAACACACAGGGACTTAACACATACATACACACACACACACACACACACACACATACACGGGGACTCTGCATATCGTTCCTGACAATCAACTTCTTGGCGTACGCTGCTAATTCACTCCTTTATCAGTTTTTGTGGTGGTCCTGAGGGCGTCTCGCTGTCCAGTTTACGTTTACCAGACGTATTAGTCTTCCTTGATTCAACCAGATGACTTTTAATCGCTTTCCTCAATACACTATTTTGGAAATCATCGCAGGAAGTATCTATATTATTCTTGAATTCGGTCAGCATTGACCTGACCATGTTGATTGCCTTAATATCCGGGAAATATCTCATTCTAATGCGGAACCAGTAGATGATATCAACGGAGTCGGTGAGCCCCGAGCTGACAACTATATCCAGGAATGCCAGGGCATGGTACGAGCAGGTACCGCCGCCCTGTCGTACACAGAGAATAGACCTTACTTTTGTGAAACAGGAGTGCTTTGCCACATACTCTCTTGCTATTTCCAAGCCGAGCTTCTAAGAACCACCACCGTTGTAGTATAGCAAGGTCCCATCTTGGCAGGCATATATTGAAACAACGTGAGGATGCCCACTAGTCAGGTATACAATACAACCATGGCCTTTGGGAAGAGGAGTCTGGGAGGAGAGTAGGTCCTTGTCATATAGTATTTTGCACACTTTACCGAATGGCCGAGTCGTGTTACAAAGTATGGTATGCATATCCATAACGCTTAATGATTTGGTGCACTCCATGAGTGGGTGATAAACACCTATATATTGAACATCCATTCTCTTCACTTCACTTATCAATCTGATAAGTCACAAGGATACTTGCGGGGTTCGAACCGACGATGCTTGAATTTTTCAACTGGAGAGTTCTTCGCTAATCACTGGGCCAGCGGGATACAAGTAAATATTTTCAAGAAAATGTATTTATACACCATAAGAATGTTTACATAGTACCATATAGTGTGTCATAGTCTATTGAGTTATATAGTGACAGTGGAATGTTATAATAGTGTAGATTGTGCAGTGAGTTATATAGTGATAGTCTAGTGTTATATAGTGACAGTGGAATGTGTAGGTAGTGCAGTGAGTTATATAGTGATAGTCTAGTGTTATATAGTGACAGTGGAATGTTATAATAGTGTAGATAGTGCATTGAGTTATATAGTGATAGTCTAGTGTTATATAGTGACAGTGGAATGTGTAGGTAGTGCAGTGAGTTATATAGTGATAGTCTAGTGTTATATAGTGATAGTGTAGTGTAGTGTAGTGTAGTGTAGTGTACTGTAGTGTAGTGTAGTGTAGTGTAGTGTACTGTAGTGTAGTGTAGTGTAGTGTAGTGTACTGTAGTGTAGTGTAGTGTAGTGTAGTGTACTGTAGTGTAGTGCAGTGTAGATAGTGCAGTGAGTTATATAGTGATAGTCTAGTGTCATATAGTGATAGTGTAGTGTAGTGTAGTGTACTGTAGTGTAGTGTACTGTAGTGTAGTATACTGTAGTGTAGTATACTGTAGTGTAGTATACTGTAGTGTACTGTAGTGTAGAGTTGTGTAGTGTAGTGTAGTGTAGTGTAGTGTAGTGTAGTGTAGTGTACTGTAGTGTAGTGTTGTGTGGTGTAAAGAAAACATGCCCTATGTTTCTACCTTTGTCAGGAATCGAACCTAGACCCTCCCCGTGGAGGGAGAGCTTTAGCCACCAGGCCACGGGACACCTAAATAACAGATGTGATACAACTAATGGAGCAGGAAGAGTGACCTAGTAGCAACCAGTGAAGAGGCGGGGCCAGGAGCTGTGACTCGACTCCTGCAACCACAATAAATTATACTTGTATTTTTAATAAGCTTTAATACAAAATTATTTATCGTATATAATATATAAATTAGGATAATTAATGTAGCTAATATATATAAAAAGCACAAAGGGCGTAACAGGTATTACAGCTGCTGAGTTTGTCTTAGACATCTTGATGTTATTATATGTATCATACACACAATAATTACACGGGTATTTTATGGTCATAATATAAATATTTAATGTTGGTTTATAACATTCCGCAAATTCTCAAGTTAATTTTGTATATTAGCTGCATAATTATAATATTTATGTGTTTGTGGGTAGACGACTATAAGGATATTGTAAGGAAATGTTTGTTTACGTTGAGAAGACACTTCTAGTCTGGCATTATTTATAATAATTTTGGTCATAATGTAAGACCATAATTATAAGTTATTGTGGAAGAGCAAAGTTTGTGTGGTGTGTGTATATATATATATATATATATATATATATATATATATATATATATATATATATATATATATATACATACATACATATGCTGTATAGCACTTGTGGTTTAGCGCTTCTTTTTGATTATAATAATAATAATAATGTGTGGTTTATATAACTGTGATGATTATAAGACGTGTGAAGTGTAGAGCAGGTTGTTGGTGCATCCTTTTTTTTTTTTTTACACAGGGTTTGACAAGGTTAAGGATCCCTAGCTTTATTGACAAGCTATTTACAGGTTAAGGATCCCTAGCTTTATTGACAAGCTATTTACAGGTTAAGGATTCCTAGCTTTATTGACAAGCTATTTACAGGTTAAGGATTCCTAGCTTTATTGACAAGCTATTTACAGGTTAAGGATTCCTAGCTTTATTGACAAGCTATTTTCAGGTTAAGGATTCCTAGCTTTATTGACAAGCTATTTACAGGTTAAGGATTCCTAGCTTTATTGACAAGCTACTTACAGGTTAAGGATTCCTAGCTTTATTGACAAGCTATTTACAGGTTAAGGATTCCTAGCTTTATTGACAAGCTATTTACAGGTTGAGGATTCCTAGCTTTATTGACAAGCTATTTACAGGTTAAGGATTCCTAGCTTTATTGACAAGCTATTTACAGGTTAAGGATTCCTAGCTTTATTGACAAGCTATTTACAGGTTAAGGATTCCTAGCTTTATTGACAAGCTATTTACAGGTTAAGGATTCCTAGCTTTATTGACAAGCTATTTACAGGTTAAGGATCCCTAGCTTTATTGACAAGCTATTTACAGGTTAAGGATTCCTAGCTTTATTGACAAGCTATTTACAGGTTAAGGATTCCTAGCTTTATTGACAAGCTATTTACAGGTTAAGGATTCCTAGCTTTATTGACAAGCTATTTACAGGTTAAGGATTCCTAGCTTTATTGACAAGCTACTTACAGGTTAAGGATTCCTAGCTTTATTGACAAGCTATTTACAGGTTAAGGATTCCTAGCTTTATTGACAAGCTATTTACAGGTTAAGGATTCCTAGCTTTATTGACAAGCTATTTACAGGTTAAGGATTCCTAGCTTTATTGACAAGCTATTTACAGGTTAAGGATTCCTAGCTTTATTGACAAGCTACTTACAGGTTAAGGATTCCTAGCTTTATTGACAAGCTATTTACAGGTTAAGGATTCCTAGCTTTATTGACAAGCTATTTACAGGTTAAGGATTCCTAGCTTTATTGGCAAGCTAAGAGCTGTTACCTACATCAGCTCATTTGAAAGCATTTTTATTGTTATGAGGCATACAAGTAGGGAACAGGATGAAGTTGGAGCCATCTGTGGGCCAGCATTTTCATTTGATCTTGAGAGGTGCCTTGATGATGCTCAGGCTCTAGCTCTAGGCTCCTCTCAAGCTTCCTTGATGATGGTTAGATTCTAGCTCTAGGCTCCTCTCAAGCTTCCTTGATGATGGTTAGGTTCTAGCTCTAGGCTCCTCTCAAACTTCCTTGATGATGCTCAGGCTCTAGCTCTAGGCTCCTCTCAAGCTTCCTTGATGATGCTCAGGCTCTAGCTCTAGGCTCCTCTCAAGCTTCCTTGATGATGGTTAGGTTCTAGCTCTAGGCTCCTCTCAAGCTTCCTTGATGATGCTCAAGCTCTAGCTTTAGGCTCCTCTTAAGCTTCCTTGATGATGGTTAGGTTCTAGCTCTAGGCTCCTCTCAAGCTTGATGCTCAGGCTCTAGCTCTAGGCTCCTCTCAAGCTTCCTTGATGATGGTTAGGTTCTAGCTCTAGGCTCCTCTCAAGCTTGATGCTCAGGCTCTAGCTCTAGGCTCCTCTCAAGCTTCCTTGATGATGGTTAGGTTCTAGCTCTAGGCTCCTCTCAAGCTTCCTTGATGATGGTTAGGTTCTAGCTCTAGGCTCCTCTCAAGCTTCCTTGATGATGCTCAAGCTCTAGCTCTAGGCTCCTCTTAAGCTTCCTTGATGCTCAGGCTCTAGCTGTAGGCTCCTCTCAAGCTTCCTTGATGATGGTTAGGTTCTAGCTGTAGGCTCCTCTCAAGCTTCCTTGATGATGGTTAGGTTCTAGCTCTAGGCTCCTTTCAAGCTTCCTTGATGATGCTCAGGCTCTAGCTCAAGGCTCCTCTCAAGCTTCCTTGATGATGGTTAGATTCTAGCTCTAGGCTCCTCTCAAGCTTCCTTGATGCTGGTTAGGTTCTAGCTCTAGGCTCCTCTCAAGCTTCCTTGATGATGGTTAGGTTCTAGCTCTAGGCTCCTCTCAAGCTTCCTTGATGATGGTTAGGTTCTAGCTCTAGGCTCCTCTCAAGCTTCCTTGATGATGGTTAGGTTCTAGCTCTAGGCTCCTCTCAAGCTTCCTTGATGATGGTTAGGTACTAGCTCTTGGCTCCTCTCAAGCTTCCTTGATGATGGTTAGGTTCTAGCTCTAGGCTCCTCTCAAGCTTCCTTGATGATGGTTAGGTTCTAGCTCTAGGCTCCTCTCAAGCTTCCTTGATGATGCTCAGGCTCTAGCTCTAGGCTCCTCTCAAGCTTCCTTGATGATGGTTAGGTTCTAGCTCTAGGCTCCTCTCAGGCTTCCTTGATGATGGTTAGGTTCTAGCTCTAGGCTCCTCTCAACCTTCCTTGATGATGCTCAGGCTCTAGCTCTAGGCTCCTCTCAAGCTTCCTTTTTGATGGTTAGGTTCTAGCTCTAGGCTAGTCTCAAGCTTCCTTGATGATGGTTAGGTTCTAGCTCTAGGCTCCTCAAGCTTCCTTGATGATGGTTAGGTTCTAGCTCAAGGGTCCTCTCAAGGAAGGTTCCTTGATGATGGTTAGGTTCTAGCTCTAGGGTCCTCTCAAGGAAGGTTCTTTGATGCTGGTTAGGCTCTAGCTCTAGGGTCCTCTCAAGGAAGGTTCCTTGATGCTTCTTTGGCTCTAGCTCTAGGGTCCTCTCAAGGAAGGTTCCTTGATGCTTTGGCTCTAGGGTCCTCTCAAGGAAGGTTCCTTTATGCTGGTTAGGTTCTAGCTCTAGGGTCCTCTCAAGGAAGGTTCCTTGATGCTGGTTAGGTTCTAGCTCTAGGGTCTTCTAAAGGTTCCTTGATGCTGGTTAGGTTCTAGCTGTAGGGTCTTCTAAAGGTTCCTTGATGCTGGTTAGGTTCTAACTCTAGGGTCCTCTCAAGGAAGGTTCTTTGATGCTGGTTAGGCTCTAGCTCTAGGGTCCTCTCAAGGAAGGTTCCTTGATGATGGTTAGGCTCTAGCTCTAGGGTCCTCTCAAGGAAGGTTCCTTGATGCTGGTTATTTTCTAGCTCTAGGGTCTTCTAAAGGTTCCTTGATGCTGGTTAGGTTCTAGCTCTAGGGTCCTCTCAAGGAAGGTTCTTTGATGCTGGTTAGGCTCTAGCTCTAGGGTCCTCTCAAGGAAGGTTCCTTGATGATGGTTAGGCTCTAGCTCTAGGGTCCTCTCAAGGAAGGTTCCTTGATGCTTTGGCTCTAGGGTCCTCTCAAGGAAGGTTCCTTTATGCTGGTTAGGTTCTAGCTCTAGGGTCCTCTCAAGGAAGGTTCCTTGATGCTGGTTAGGCTCTAGCTCTAGGGTCGTCTCAAGGAAGTTTTCTTGATGCTGGTTAGGTTCTAGTTCTAGGGTCCTCTGAAGGAAGGTTAATTGATGCTGGTTAGGCTCTAGCTCTAGGGTCCTCTCAAGAAAGGTTCCTTGATGCTGGTTACATTCTAGCTCTAGGGTCCTCTCAAGGAAGGTTCCTTGATGCTGGTTAGGTTCTAGCTCTTGGGTCGTCTCAAAGGTTCCTAGATGCTGGTTAGGTTCTAGCTCTAGGGTCTTCTCAAGGAAGGTTCTTTGACACTTGTTAGGCTCTAGATCTAGGGACCTCTGAAGGAAGGTTTCTTGATGCTGGTCAGGCTCTATGTCTAGGGACCCCTCAAGGAAGGTTCTTTGATGCTGGTCAGGCTCTAGGTCTAGGGACCCCTAAAGGAAGGTTCCTTGATGCTGGTCAGGCTCTAGGTCTAGGGACCCCTCAAGGAAGGTTCTTTGATGCTGGTCAGGCTCTAGATCTAGAGAATGGACCTGTGCTCCAGTTCCCTGAATTAAGCCTGAATACCTTTCACATCTTCCCACAGACATTGTATAATCCTACGGAGTTAGCGCTTCTATTGACTAAAAGATGATAAAGATGGAATAAGTAGACCACAAGAATTATGACAATATAAAAAAAATTATGAAGAATACTAAATTATAATAGATTTCACTGAAAATTAATTTACAATCTGTTGAAATACAATGAAAAATTTAAAACAATGAATATATATTAGAAATTAATAATCATCTGTATTGCCCTAATAACAGATGTTGATAGGGACTTGTCTGTCCTTGGTGGGACAGCCAGACAGCCAGACAGCCATTGCAAATAGCAATAGGTTGTGCCAGGATCCATTGTTTGCAGGAGCATCATTGACTTTCTTCAACAGATCAACAAATTTACTAGCAGCTTGAGTGTGAGCTGCTTTGTGTATATGTGTCAGCGTCCTGGTGGATGTTAATTTGATTGCAGATTTTAGGTCCTCTGTAGAGCTGAAGTCGCAGTAACTGTCAGCTCTGTCTGCTGGGAGGGGCTGTTGGGTGTTCCCTCTTGGAACTCTCTGGGAGCTTAGGCATCCATTATGTGCACAAATGTTGATATTTGAGGGTTAAATGCGCACTTCCTGTGGCACACCCGACAGCTGCCTCATGGTAGAGTTCCATGGTGTTGGCTCTGTAGTGGAAGTTACTGGGAACCTGGCATATCATGTGACATTGCTGACATCATGGGCATGGGAGGGTGCCAGCATAGTGGCTGGGTGGGGCTTGAGGGGCTGGCCCTGGCTTTACAATATTATACATACATCACATTCAAGTAAAAAATTCCTGGCTGGGTAGAAATACTGGGCATGTTTCCTTACACCAGTTGTCTCTTTCCCATCAGTAAAATGGGTACCTGGGTATTAGTCAACTGGTGTGGGTTGCATCCTGGGACAAAACTGACATAATTTGCAGGAAAAGCTCTGCATAACAAGTGACTTTCTATATAGTAGTATGTCATTGATGTCATCTATGGTCTGTATACCTTGTACTGGTAGAAATAGATATTATTATTATATTATTATTCTCGTTACAACAGCTCAACAATAGCAACATATTCTTCCCGTCACAACAGCTCAACAATAGCAACATCACTCAGGGTGCAACATATTCTTCCCGTCACAACAGCTCAACAATAGCAACATCACTCAGGGTGCAACATATTCTTCCCCTTTATATTTTTGTTTTTAAAAGGAAGAAAACTTTAGTTTGCTCTTGATGTCCAGCTCAAGGCTGGATAAAATGTAAGCTTTGGTGGCCCACAAATCCTCCATCAATAACTACAGCAACACCTACGATAGCTACAGCAACACCAATGATAACTACAACAACAACTATGATAACTACAGCAACTACAACAACGAGAATGAAGACAAAAATGTTATAACTCCATGTAGGGAAGAAACAAATAAGGCCAGTGTGTATGTCCATCCAGTTGTAAGTACATGCTTAATTGTACTCACCTAATTGTGGTTGCAGGGGTTGAGTTATAGCTCCTGGCCCTGCTTCTTCTCTGGTTGCTGCTAGGATATCTAATTTATTGTGGCACAGGAGGTATATGTGGAGTGGTACATTCAGTGGTATCTTGACTTACGAGTGCCCCAACTTACAAGTTTTCCAAGTTACAAGCCGTCGCTTGGTTGATTTTTGCTTTGAGTTGCAAGCCAAAATCCTATTTGAGTGAGCTTCAGATATGCCGCCAAATAGTGGCGGCATATTTGAGGTCAAATCCAACTCTGTACACAGAGGAATGTCAGTTACTTCATCCCATCCCACATGCTCTTCCAAGACATAAGTGGAAGGGTAATACTCCCACACTAATCCCAGATTGTAGTGAGGCACCTTCTCCCTTGTTTGATTCTTGTATAAATCTGGGGAAGAGGTAATCTCCATTTCAACACTCAGAGTTTTTCTGGAAATATTAGTTAAGGTGGGTGGAGTACCGATAGTGGTGGGTGGAGTAGTGATGGTGGTGGGTGGAGTACTGATGGTGGTGGGTGGAATGGTGATGGTGGTGGGTGGAGTACTGATAGTGATGGGTGGAGTAGTGATGGTGGTGGATGGAGTGGTGATAATGGTGGGTGGAGTAGATATGGTGGTGGGTGAAGTAGTGAGGGTGGTGGGTGTAGTAAAGATGGTGGTGGGTTGAGTAGTGAAGGTGGTGGGTGGAGTATACAATATTTCTTATTTATAAATACATACATTTTTCTTATTTAAAAACCCATAACAAAAAAAAATTGGGGTGGTTTTTTGGGGGCTGGAGCGGATTAATGGAATTTCAATTAATTTCAGTGAGAAAACTTTTTTTGATATACGAACAAATTGAGTTATGAGCTTGGTCACAGAACGAATTAAACTCGTAAGTCAATGTACCACTGTATATCTGTTTGTATATTAATATTTTTATTATGCACCACAGTACCCAAGAAGTGGGTGGTAGTCACCCTATATACCCATGATGTGGGTGGTAGTCACCCTATATACCCATGGTGTAGGTGGTAGTCACCCTATATACCCATGGTGTGGGTGGTAGTCACCCTATATACCCATGGTGTGGGTGGTAGTCACCCTATATACCCATGGTGTGGGTAGTAGTCACCCTATACACCTATGGTGTGGGTGGTAGTAACCCTATTTACCCATGATGTGGGTGGTGGTCACCCTATACACCTATGGTGTAGGTGGTAGTCACCCTATATACCCAAGGTGTGGGTGGTAGTAACCCTATATACTCATGGTGTGGGTGGTAGTCACCCTACATACCCATGGTGTAGGTGGTAATCACCCTATGCCCCATCTTGTCTTGAACACATTATGTGCCTCTTACAGAGGCACATAATGTGTCCAAGAACTGGAGCTGGAAATTTTGATAGATATTCTGAGAATTTGTTTTAATCTCTGTTTTAAGAATTGAAGTATTTTTGTCTAGAGGTGAAAAGGTTACATGCAGCCTTGATGACCCTAGTGTAGTGCTAGGCTTTAAATAATAAAATACTACAAGGACCAATGGAATTAAATTGCTTCGTACACATACAGTACACTGGTTGGAGAGCTGGTTGTAAGTCCATGCGGTCGTTAAACAGGCATGTTGTTAAGTGAGGAGTACCTGTATTCTACTGTAATTATTACAAAATCACGTAATTGGGAAATCTGGGAAATAATGGATTACACAAGCTGTTGTTTACATCTTTATTTCTTCTGAAGATGTACGTACGTACTTGTAAATGTACAAAAGAATTCAGATGGTTCTGTGGAGTTAATGTTTTGAATGTTCTTTTTTTTTCTCTCATATTTTTAGTCAAACATTTTCCAGTGATTTCTTCCCTTATATAGTAATCTTTATAGAAAGCCCATTTTATATTCAGTGTTTCCGGCAGGATTTGAACTAACATGTCTATTCAGACTTAATTTCATCACTTGGCCTCTTTGTGTTCTGATGGGAGTTTCTGTGCTGAGGCATAACTCTTAACTCTTTTAGATTGTCTCATAATACTTAGTCTTTAATTTTCCACATACATAATTCAGAGGTGATAATTCTTAAAATATTTATCACATGTTAAACCGTTACAATAGTTTGACATTTGAGATTATATTAGCCTCTCACCTCAAAAGAAAGCCTTCACTATTTTCATCTTTTCTCTATGAATGTTTTCCAAGGATGATCATGGGATGTCACATTACTGCAGTACCTTGTAGTATATTGGCTCATCTTCATGGTACTCTACAATATTTTTAGTAAACTAATTTTCCAGCCATCAGTTGTGGACAAGCTGTTTGTGCTGGATGTATCACCTTTAAGTATTTCAAAGGATATTGCAACTTTGTCACGATTTTTAGAAATTATGCAAAGAGAGGTACGCATGCACCTTACCATGCAGGAAGCACAAAAATACACTGATGAAATTCTGAATCCTGCTGTTCCAATGAGTATGATGCTGTAATATATTTAATTAACTTTTTATGTGAAATTTTATAAGTGTGGATAACAATTCAAAAATAAAATTTTATTTTCATACACAAATAACCCGCACATAGAAGAGAGGAGGTTACGACGATGTTTCGGTCCGACTTGGACCATTTACAAAGTCACATTAATGAGAAGTAGAGCAGGACAGGTATATAAGTCAGACCGAAACGTCGTCGTAAGCTCCTCTCTTCTATGTGCGGGTTATTTGTGCATTGTTCCATTCATGGTATTGTGCCTTTTTTTGTTATTTTTTATTTTCATGTCATGATTATATCAGTGCCAGTCTACAGTACAATATTTTGATCAAAATACAGTATTATTAGTACAGTATATTAAAAACAAGCATTGAACCAATGTGATTCATGCAGATTTTTTAAATTTTTTGCATAACCATTATTTTAATGTACCAGTCATTGTTAATAATAATAGTAATAATAATAATAAAAGAATAAGTCACAATGCTGATGTTGGAACTATTCAAGGCTAATCCACAGCTTGAAGAGGATGCTTTGAACATGTTTCCTGGATCATTATTAAGTTGCAAGCAAGAGCAAAGAGGTAGAGAAAACCAGACAATAAGTCAGGTGAAGAGATGAGGAGGCAGCCAAGATCAGGTCAAGTCTTATGATTACAGCATTTGACAGTGTACTGGCAAGACCAGTATAAACAGAAATATTACCAGGGCAAAGATTTATGTGAAGAATTTTGTATATATATGTGCCATTTCAACAAGATGACATCTGTGAGGGCTAAAATAAGGTTAGATATTTTTGGCAGACAGTTAACTTATTGTGGGTATGGCTATGATCTAAAAAATAATAGAAAATAGCATTATTAGTATTGGTGGAGCAACTTTTTGTGTGTTCTTAGTCTTATCAGAATTGAAATGGTAAGTTTCATGAATATATTGGAAAGTAAAAGATGAGCAAGAGACACTAAAAGTGCCTTTAAATTAAAAAAAAAAAATTGTGTCTATTGATACAGAAATTTTTGTGAATCAATATGAAAAATAAATATTTAATTTTTCTTTTAAACTAACTTACCAACCCTTGATAAATTAAAACAATATTAGGTCCCTCGTATCCATGGGAGATAAGTTCCAAGACCTGCGGATACTGAAACCGTGGATAGTAGTGAACCCTATATACAGTATGTCATTTTTTGTTTATGTATGTACCTATGATGCTGGGTTTTGGAGGGGTATAGGGATGGATGCTGGAAGCAATGAGGTGGTGTGATGGTGACCATGTGGGTGGTAGTGTGGATGATGGGTGTTGAACAGGTGAGTGTGCAGTTGGTGTGGACAGTAATTAGAGTGGCTAGTGGCTCAATGGCATGTTTGGGTGTGTGGGCCATGAAAAGATGGGTAAGGTGGGGGTGTGGGGCAGTGAGGGCTAGAGTCTGTGGGGAAGTGGTGAGAAAAAGCATGAGTATGGTATGGGGCCATGTGAGCTTGAAGCTTTGGGGGAGTGGTGAATAAAAGCGTGAGTATGGTGTGGGGCCATGTGCGCTTGAAGCTGTGAGGGAGTGGTGAGTGAAAGTATGGGTATGGTGTGGGGCCGTGTGGGCTTGAAGCTTTGGGGGAGTGGTGAGTGAAAGTATGAGTATGGTGTGGGGCCATGTGGGCTTGAAGCTGTGAGGGAGTGGTGAGTGAAAGTATGGGTATGGTGTGGGGCCGTGTGGGCTTGAAGCTTTGGGGGAGTGGTGAATAAAAGCGTGAGTATGGTGTGGGGCCATGTGGGCTTGAAGCTTTGGGGGGGTGGTGAGTGAAAGTATGGGTATGGTGTGGGGCCGTGTGGGCTTGAAGCTGTGAGGGAGTGGTGAGTGAAAGTATGGGTATGGTGTGGGGCTGTGTGGGCTTGAAGCTGTGAGGGAGTGGTGAGTGAAAGTATGGGTATGGTGTGGGGCCGTGTGGGCTTGAAGCTGTGAGGGAGTGGTGAGTGAAAGTATGAGTATGGTGTGGGGCCGTGTGGGCTTGAAGCTGTGAGGGAGTGGTGAGTGAAAGTATGGGTATGGTGTGGGCCCATGTGGGCTTGAAGCTGTGAGGGAGTGGTGAGTGAAAGTATGGGTATGGTGTGGGGCCATGTGGGCTTGAAGCTGTGAGGGAGTGGTGAGTGAAAGTATGGGTATGGTGTGGGGCCATGTGGGCTTGAAGCTGTGAGGGAGTGGTGAGTGAAAGTATGGGTATGGTGTGGGGCCATGTGGGCTTGAAGCTGTGAGGGAGTGGTGAGTGAAAGTATGGGTATGGTGTGGGGCCATGTGGGCTTGAAGCTGTGAGGGAGTGGTGAGTGAAAGTATGGGTATGGTGTGGGGCCATGTGGGCTTGAAGCTGTGAGGGAGTGGTGAGTAAAAGCGTGAGTATGGTGTGGGGCCATGTGGGCTTGAAGCTGTGAGGGAGTGGTGAGTGAAAGTATGGGTATGGTGTGGGGCCGTGTGGGCTTGAAGCTGTCAGGGAGTGGTGAGTGAAAGTATGGGTATGGTGTGGGGCCATGTGGGCTTGAAGCTGTCAGGGAGTGGTGAGTGAAAGTATGGGTATGGTGTGGGGCCATGTGGGCTTGAAGCTGTGAGGGAGTGGTGAGTGAAAGTATGGGTATGGTGTGGGGCCGTGTGGGCTTGAAGCTGTGAGGGAGTGGTGAGTGAAAGTATGGGTATGGTGTGGGGCCGTGTGGGCTTGAAGCTTTGGGGGAGTGGTGAATGAAAGCATGGGTATGGTGTGGGGCCATGTGAGCTTGAAGCTGTCAGGGAGTGGTGTGGGTGAAAGGTGTGCTTGTCATTGACTTGGTGTAGGTGGTGATAGGATGATGGGTGACAGGGAGGGCAATTATACATCTGGGTAATGAGTGTGCTGGGTAACTAAGTGATTAGGTATGGTGACAGCATGTTAGGGTGAAAGGTCAGGTAAGGTGTGCAAGTGAGGTCATAGGGGATATATGGCCATGAGGGAATGGTGATTGCGGGGAGAATGGTATAGGTGTGAGCGTGTGGCCTTGGGGAGAATTGTATCTGCAGATTGTGTGGGGGTAGGTTGTTGGTCGGGATGGTATGGATGAAGGCTGAGATTTACACCAAATGTTGCCAGATTGCTGAACTGGTCTTTGGTAACCTTAGCTTATTTTCCAAATATTTTTGATGGTTTACATACCTGCCCAAGCTTGGCTATCTCCCCTTAATTATAAAATATCTTAGCCTATTGTGGGTACTCACCAGCTTCTCAGTTCTTTATTGTTGCTGTGATGATATGATGTGATGATGATACAGTGCCTGTGAGGATGAGATGAAGTGAGGTGATGGTGTAGGCACTGTGATGTTGTGTTAGGCGATTGACTAGTGAGGAAGTGATGCAAAGAGGAGTAGAATTGGCAAACAGTAGGTGGAAAATCTGTGTTGTGTACTGGGAAGAGATTGAGGAAAGGAAGGAATCATGGTTTTACAATCCCATGAAGGGAGTTTGTAATAGCCTTTACTGTTTGTTTTATTTATTTTAAAATACCCAAAAATAAATTGGGGGATGCAGAATAATGATATGTTGTTCAATTCCTTCTACGCAGTTCGTCTTTAGCCTTGTTCATATAAAGTTAACTATAACATCCTAAATGTTAACAATTTGGCACAAATTTTACCAAGGTGTTGCCATATCAAAAATCATTATTTTTATTTCTTTTCTTATTTTTGGGCAAACTTCACTTTGGACCACCTTAACTTAAAATAAAAAAATAATTGAAATTAAACTATTATTAAAAATGACATAGTAGAAGCCTGCTTCCTTCTTAATATTTCCAGGCCACCTTGAACCGTGGATAACTGAAACCTTGGAAACCGAACCTGCGGATATGGGGGTTCTATTATAATCTAGCTTAATCTCACCCAGCCTATGTTAAGTCAGTTAAAATTTAGTTAGTAATATTTTACATCAGTTAAATATATTTATTTTGTGACACTGAGACTACTGATGCAATAAGTGCAAAAATCAAGCTACACTTTACAAAATGATTTTTGCTTTATAATCCAAGAATGCAAGCTCTGTCTAAAAAGGACATTCATATACTAAACACATATACAGTAAAACCTTTTATACTGTAGTACAATTTTGTTTAAACAAAATTGACCAAGTGCAATCAAAATTTCATGGCACAAAAACAATCTCGATTGTACACAATGGTAATAAAATGCGTACATACGTACATATATAAAGCAGCGTTCAAAATTTGGGTAGTACACTCCAGAGATATTTCTTAGTCTGTTTACCAGGCTACAAGCAACACCCTGCCCCCAGCCTCCCACTGCGAGTCATGTCTCCTAGACTGCATTTTTCTTACCTAACTAATGTTTTCCAATTTTTGTGTAGATTATGAATGCTTAGGTAATATAAAAGATCTGTATAAAATGTTTAAAGAGATTATTCGCTACATTAACCCGTAAGTGGTCCAAACATATACTATATACGTTCTCTCGTGTAGTGCCCCAAATTTTTTGAGAATAAAAAAATCATTTTTTTAATAGGAAAAAAGAGCATATGGTACCCAGGCATCCCCAATTATTTTAATATGGCACACAGTGAGTGCGCACACCCATTCTCTCATGTCTAGACAAGTCAGGCTTATCATGGCAGTGTTGAATGTATGACAAATAAAACGTATATATACGTTTGGGGCACTAGCGGTAAAAACGTATACATGTATATACGTTTGGACTTAATTCAGATTATTAAACCCTGAAGATTAGTAACCTAAAATCATACATTATTATAATTTGTCCTGTAATTGTTTTACATAATGGTAGGATTGCTGGTGTCTTTTTTCTGGCTCTTAAACATGCAAGATTTCAGGTACGTCTTGCTACTTCTACTTACACTTAGGTCACACTACACATACATGTACAAGCATATACAGTATATGCTGTATATACACACCCGTCCGGGTTTTCTTCTACTTTCTTTCTAATTCTTGTTCTTGTTTATTTCCTCTTATCTCCATGGGGAAGTGGAACAGATTCTTTGTGTGTGCGGTGACGGGCGGACGCTTACCGGATGGTTGCCAAATCACGAGTCCAATCACGAAGCGCGAGGCTAAATTTTGCCGAAAAAACTTGCCGAAAGTCGGATTTCACGAAAGTTGGTGCCGACAAAACTCGGGGTCCACTGTACCTCACTATTTTAACCCTTTCAGGGTCCAAGGCCCAAATCTGGAATCATGCACCAGTGTCCAAGAATTTTCAAAAAAAAAATTTGTTATTTTTTCTTATGAAATCGTAGAGAATCTTTTTGTGAAGGTAATAAAACAAAAAGTACGAAATTTGGTGGAAAATTGACGAAATTATGCTCTCGCGAATTTTGATGTGTCAGCGATATTTACGACTACAAGGGTGATGGACTGATTACATCGTCTTCACATCTCTACTGTTCCTGCCTACTTTCTGTATTCGACTGAAGAAGCCTACTGTGTAGGCGAATCGTTTCGGAATAAAGTTGCCTAACTGTTGCCTTTGTGTCTTACCTACCAACCTGTCGGTATTTTATACCATTTTGATGTTCATCTTGTCAGACACTGCAACACATGGCCTCTTGGTACAGAAAACACCTTGGACAACCCTTTCAAGTGAGAACTGTTGGATCTGAGAGGGACCTGACCTCTCAGAGGCTACATTCTCACTACTACTACTACTCTGCACCTCTCCTTCCGACAGTATTTAAGTCTCTGCACTGTCGCTTGATCTTCAGATAGTTCCTGACTATGGAACTGAACTCTCCAGGCTGAGGGACTGACAACCTCAAATTCTACACATCCTGGGTGTTAGAGGACTGGTGTGGGTCACATCCTGGGACAAAATTAACATAATTTGCAGGAAATGCTCTGCATAACAAGGAACTCTCTATATAGTATTATGTCATTGATGTCGGCTATGTACTACAAGTACATGTACTACGAGTACATGTACTACAAGTACGTGTACTTGTAGTACATGTACTCGTTGTACATGTACTACAAGTACATGTACCACAAGTACATGTCCTACAAGTACATGTACTACAAGTACATGTACCACAAGTACATGTCCTACGGGTACATGTACTACAAGTACATGTACTACGAGTACATGTACTACAAGTACATGTACTATAAGTACATGTACTATGAGTACATGTACTATGAGCACATGTACTACGAGTACATGTACTAAAAGTATGTGTACTTGTAGTACATGTACTCGTAGTACATGTACTACAAGTACATGTACCACAAGTACATGTACTACGAGTACATGTACTACAAGTACATGTACTACAAGTACATGTACTACGAGTATATGTACTACAAGTACATGTACTACAAGTACATGTACTGCAAGTACATGTACTACAAGTACATGTACTACAAGTACATGTACTACAAGTACATGTACTACAAGGGCATGTACTACATGTACAAATACATGTACTAAAAGTAGTACCAGGTGCCCCTCCTGTAGAGTGCCAGGTGCCCCTCCTGTAGAGTGCCAGGTGCCCCTCCTGTAGAGTGCCAGGTGCCCCTCCTGTAGTGCCATGTGCACCTCCTGTAGAGTGCCAGGTGCCCCTCCTGTAGAGTACCAGGTGCCCCTCCTGTAGAGTGCCAGGTGGCCCTAATGTAGAGTGCCAGGTGCCCCTCCTGTAGAGTGCCATGTGCTCCTGTAGAGTGCCATGTGCCCCTCCTGTAGAGTGCCAGGTGCCCCTCCTGTAGTGCCAGGTGCCCCTCCTGTAGAGTGCCAGGTGCCCCTCCTGTAGTATCTGGTGCCCCTCCTGTAGTGCCAGATGCCCCTCCTGTAGAGTGCCAGGTGCCCCTCCTGTAGAGTGCCAGGTGCCCCTCCTGTAGAGTGCCAGGTGCCCCTCCTGTAGAGTACTAGGTGCCCCTCCTGTAGAGTGCCAGGTGCCCCTCCTGTAGAGTGCCAGGTGCCCCTCCTGTAGAGTGTCAGGTGCCCCTCCTGTAGAGTGCCAGGTGCCCCTCCTGTAGAGTGTCAGGTGCCCCTCCTGTAGAGTGCCAGGTGCCCCTTCTGTAGAGTGCCAGGTGCCCCTCCTGTAGTGCCAGGTGCCCCTCCTGTAGGGTGCCAGGTGCCCCTCCCATAGAGTACCAGGTGACCCTCCTGTAGTGCCATGTGCACCTGTAGAGTGCCAGGTGCCCCTCCTGTAGAGTGCCAGGTGCCCCTCCTGTAGTGCCAGGTGCCCCTCCTGTAGAGTGTCAGGTGCCCCTCCTGTAGAGTGCCAGGTGCCCCTCCTGTAGAGTGTCAGGTGCCCCTCCTGTAGAGTGCCAGGTGCCCCTCCTGTAGTGCCAGGTGCCCCTCCTGTAGGGTGCCAGGTGCCCCTCCCATAGAGTACCAGGTGCCCCTCCTGTAGTGCCAGGTGCCCCTCCTGTAGAGTGCCAGGTGCCCCTCCTGTAGAGTGCCAGGTGCCCCTCCTGTAGTGCCAGGTGCCCCTCCTGTAGAGTGCCAGGTGTCCTTCCTGTAGAGTGCCAGGTGCCCCTCATGTAGAGTGCCAGGTGCCCCTCCTGTAGAGTGCCAGGTGCCCCTCCTGTAGAGTGCCAGGTGCCCCTCCTGTAGAGTGCCAGGTGCCCCTCCTATAGAGTGCCAGGTGCCCCTCCTGTAGAGTGCCAGGTGCCCCTCCTGTAGTGCCAGGTGCCCCTCCTGTAGTGCCAGGTGCCCCTCCTGTAGAGTGCCAGGTGCCCCTCCTGTAGAGTGCCAGGTGCCCCTCTCAGTGAGAACTGGGGAAGTTTGTCACTGATACTCAGGGAAGAGAGAGACTTCCACACCTGACGAAGGTTGACGCAGAAGGACCTTAAACATAGTAGGAGAGACACAAGTGTTTACAGCGTCTTGTTGTTGTTGGGTTGTAGGGCCACTGACACCTTACACCGTATTGAACCCTGCCTCCCGGGTTAAGTTAAGACAACATTTGTCACTGATACTCAGGGAAGAGAGAGACTTCCACACCTGACGAAGGCTGACGAAGTATAGCCCTTGTGGTTTAGCGCTTCTTTTTTATAATAATAATAATAATAATAATAATAATAATAATAATAATAATAATAATAATGTATTTGTCTATACCTGAATAAACTTGCTGATGTTATTTACTCCAGCCAGACGACCAATGTCACCACCATCCCTTACCGTCACTACAACTAGCACTTTTAAATTATAATAAAAAAGAAGCGCTAAACCACCAGGGCTAAACAGCACTGCTAGGCCTTTTAAAGCTGGCCGCCAGAAACCTAAAACTTGTCTTCAGTTCTGTCGCGCCTAGAGGCAGTTTTTTTAAGCACTTGATCATCATCTTGCAACACCAGTTGCAAGATGATGATCTTGCAACTGAATGTTGTCTTATGATGATCTTGCAACTGAATGTTGTCTTATGATGATCTTGCAACTGAATGTTGTCTTATGATGATCTTGCAACTGAATGTTGTCTTATGATGATCTTGCAACTGAATGTTGTCTTATGATGATCTTGCAGCTGAATGTTGTCTAATGATGATCTTCCAACTGAATGTTGTCTTATGATGATCTTCCTACTGAATGTTGTCTTATGATGATCTTGCAACTGAATGTTGTCTTATGATGATCTTGCAACTGAATGTTGTCTTATGATGATCTAGCAACTGAATGTTGTCTTATGATGATCTTCCTACTGAATGTTGTCTTATAATGATCTTCCTACTGAATGTTGTCTTATGATGATCTTCCTTATGATGATCTTGCAACTGTTGTCTTATGATGATCTTGCAACTGAATGTTGTCTTATGATGATCTTGCAACTGAATATTGTCTTATGATGATCTTCCTACTGAATGTTGTCTTATGATGATCTTCCTACTGAATGTTGTCTTATGATGATCTTCCTACTGAATGTTGTCTTATGATGATCTTCCTACTGAATGTTGTCTTATGATGATCTTCCAACTGAATGTTGTCTTATGATGATCTTATGATGATCTTGCACTGAATGTTGTCTTATGATGATCTTGCAACTGAATGTTGTCTTATGATGATCTTGCAACTGAATGTTGTCTTATGATGATCTTGCAACTGAATGTTGTCTTATGATGATCTTCCTACTGAATGTTGTCTTATGATGATCTTCCTACTGAATGTTGTCTTATGATGATCTTCCTACTGAATGTTGTCTTATGATGATCTTCCTACTGAATGTTGTCTTATGATGATCTTGCAACTGAATGTTGTCTTATGATGATCTTGCAACTGAATGTTGTCTTATGATGATCTTGCAACTGAATGTTGTCTTATGATGATCTTGCTACTGAATGTTGTCTTATGATGATCTTGCAACTGAATGTTGTCTTATGATGATCTTCCTACTGAATGTTGTCTTATGATTATCTTGCCTACTGAATGTTGTCTTATGATGATCTTGCAACTGAATGTTGTCTTATGATGATCTTGCAACTGAATGTTGTCTTATGATGATCTTGCAACTGAATGTTGTCTTATGATGATCTTGCAACTGAATGCTGTCTTATGATGATCTTGCTTAACTGAATGTTGTCTTATGATGATCTTGCTACTGAATGTTGTCTTATGATGATCTTCCTACTGAATGTTGTCTTATGATGATCTTGCAACTGAATGTTGTCTTATGATGATCTTGCTAAATGTTGTCTGAATGTTGTCTTATGATGATCTTCCTACTGATGATGTTGTCTTATGATGATCTTGCTTATGATGATCTACTGAATGTTGTCTTATGATGATCTTCCTACTGAATGTTGTCTTATGATGATCTTGCTTATGATGATCTGAATGTT
>NC_091359.1:21920953-21923453 GCF_038502225.1 Cherax quadricarinatus | reverse complement strand
TCGGTCCACCCCTCTCTCTCTTGTCTTACTTCTGTCACCTTGTCATAAAACTCTAGTAGGTTTGTGACACAGGATTTTCCTTCCCTGAAACCGTGCTGGTTGTCAATTATACACTTGTTTCTTTCCAGGTGCCCCACCACTCTCCTCCTGATGATCTTCTCCATGACCTTGCATACTAGACACGTTAGTGATACAGGTCTGTAGTTTAGTGCCTCATGTCTGTCTCCCTTTTTAAAAATTGGGACTACATTTGCCATTTTCCATACCTCAGGGAGTTGCCCAGTTTCAAATGATGTGTTGAAGATCTTTGTTAATGGCTCACACAATATCTCTGCTCCCTCTTTAAGGACCCATGGAGAGATGTTGTCTGGTCCCACCGCCTTTGAGGTGTCAAGTTCGCATAGCAGCTTCTTCACCTCCTCCTTGGTTATATGTACCTCATCCAGCACTTGCTGGTGTGCCCCCCTGTTCTGATTTCTTGGAGTCCTACTGGTTTCCACTGTAAATACCTCTTTAAATCTTGTGTTGAGCTCCTGACAAACCTCTCGGTCGTTTCTTGTGAATTCCCCATCACCCTTCCTCAGTCTGATTACCTGGTCCTTGACTGTTGTTTTCCTCCTGATGTGGCTGTACAACAGCTTCGGGTCAGTCTTTACTTTTGATGCTATGTCATTTTCATATTGTCTCTGAGCCTCCCTTCTTATCTGTGCATATTCGTTTCTGGGTCTTCGGCTGATTTCTTTATTTTCCTGAGTTCTCTGTCTTCTGTACCTTTTCCATTCTCTAGTACACCTAGTTTTTGCCTCCCTACACCTTTGGGTGAACCAAGGACTCGTTATGTTCTTCCCATTATTTGTTTCCCTTGGGAACAAAACTCTCCTCTGCCTCCTTGCATTTTGTTGCTACATAGTCCATCATTTCTTGTACTAGTTTTCCTGTCAGTTCCCTCTCCCACTGAATGTCTTGAAGGAAGTTCCTCATGCCTGAGTAGTTCCCCCTTTTGTAGTTTGGTTTTCCCAGCCTATTCCTGCTACTCTCTCCACTTGGAGCTCAACTATGTAGTCGAAGCACAGAACCACATGATCACTAGCTCCCAGGGGCCTTTCATACATGATACCCTCGATGTCCGAACTACTCATGGTGAATACAAGGTCCAACCTTGCTGGTTCATCCTCTCCTCTCTCTCTGGTAGTGTCTCTAACATGTTGATGCATGAGGTTTTCCAGTACCACATCCATCATCTTGGCTCTCCATGTTTTGGGACCCCCCATGGGGCTCCAGGTTTTCCCAGTCAATTTCCTTGTGACTGAAATCACCCATAACTAGTAACTTTGCTCCACCCATGTGTGCTCTCCTGGCCACCTCGGCTAGTGTGTCGATCATTGCTCTGTTGCTCTCATCGTATTCTTCTCTTGGCCTCCTGCAGTTCTGTGGTGGGTTGTACATTACTGCAATTATCACCTTATGTCCCTCAGACTGGATTGTTCCTACTAAGTAGTCCCTTTCGCCCGTGCCATCCATTCCTTCCATTTTCTCAAAACCCCACTGGTTTTTAATGAGCAGTGCAACTCCTCCTCCCCCTCTCCTCCCTGTGTCTTTCCTGAGGATTTGATATCTGGATGGAAAGATTGAATCTGTTATTATTCTGGTGAGTTTTGTTTCTGTGAGTGCTATTATGTCTGGGGATGTCTCTTTGATTCTTTCGTGCCACTCCTCATACTTGTTTGTTATTCCATCTGCATTTGTATACCACACCTTCAACTTCTTTTCTAAGACTGTGGTCTGGGAGGTATATTGGGATTGGGGAAGTGGGAGACCTGGTAAGGAACTATGGGTTGTTGCTGTGGGGGTGGAGTTTGTAATGTAGTGGGTGGGGGCATTGGATGTGGCATGGGTGTTTTGATTTAGAGTGTTTGGTTGCACTGGGGTTGACCTGGTTGGGAGGCTTCTATAGAAGTTGTGAGGGAGGCTGTATTTGATCTTCTTCCTGGGTCTGGGATCTCCTGTCTGCCTTCTCCATCCCCTCTCTTTCCTCCTTTCGCCTTTGTACCATCTCTCTCAGTTTCTGCCTTTCTTCTTGTGTTCTGTCGCGTTCGAGATACACCTTCCTGTATGCCGTCATGTCCCTTAATCATGCTTTCTCCTGCAGGATTCTGGTCCGAGTCGCTTCTGCCTTGAAGGTCACTCTCACTGGCCGGGTTCTTTTTTTTACAAACCCCCCTATTCTCCGAAAATTTTCCAGCTGGGTCATATCGTCTTCTCCTATTGCTTTTATGATGTTTTCAATTGCTTTTTTTTCCCCTTGTTTTCTTGCTTCATATGTTTCCCCTTCGACTTCCTGGAGCCCATACACAAAGACTGACCTCACCCTTTCATTCTCCCACTGCATATCCCTGTGTATCCCCTCATTTAATTTGGTTTCCTCCACTGCAGCTTTCCTTTCATCAGTTTCACTGGATAATGTACTTGGGCTCAGTGGACTGTCATTTTCCCTTCTCAG